>NC_025704.1:27560605-27574753 GCF_000633955.1 Camelina sativa | reverse complement strand
GTTTTTTTTTTTTTTTTTGCTTAAGACATCAAAGCTAAAGCAAATATACACTTGTTGATAATTATTGGTAAACTAGTATATGTCCCGTGCATACGCACAAAATTATAATTTGATTACAAATAATATAAACTAATTATTACTTTGTAATATAGTAAATATATCCTTAAGTACTTTACAATAAACAAAATTTGGTTGACTCATTAGAAATGTTAATAAAAATAGATATTTTAATTTTAACAGCTTATTTTTGGTGTAAGTATATGAACAACAAAAATATAAATGTTACTTACACTATGATGTTTTGTGATCAAATAATATATATTATTCATCTTCACATTTCTCTCTATTTTCTCTGGTACTTCCTCTCTTTCCTTCGGTGCTACTGCTAACTATAACTCACACAAACTCCCGAATCATCTAAAGCAGAAAAACATAAATAATTAGAATTATGTTTTCCAACTTATCATCCACAAGCAATATATATGATGCCATTTTTTACTATTCATTGTTATCTCACCAATAACGCCAAAACAAAGAAGAACTTCAAATGTATTTGTAGCATATATGCACCACGTGAAATCAAGCTTCATGTAGCAAACAACCACAATCGTACCTACAATTATATTGACAAAACGACCTTCAAAATTACAAATCAAAAGTAATTCCAGATTCTATAGTGATCTTAAGAAGGTGTGGGTGAACAAAAGAATCAAGAAAGAAGACGATGAAAATATATTAGTTACAAGATTTGAAACCGAGCGTTATATAATAAGATATGAACAACCCAAGTTTCATATTATAAGATTAAATAAATGTACATAATACTTTAGAAATAAATGTAAATATTCAAAATTAAGATATAGCTAAATATCATGGTCTTCTAGATCGTTGAATTCTTTTTGCCTACATAAATGTATTTTTTTTTTATATAGCACTGTTATCCTTCTAGATCATGTAAGTACTAACTCTGTTTAAAATTGTGTACAAGTTCTTTTTGCTTAAGTTGTTTTGACTATTTTTATCACTTATTTATTTATTTGATAATTCAAGGTGATCTAAAGGCTTCCAAGGTCCAAAATTAATTCCTGGAACCTATGAAAATCAATTTAAATTTATTGAACCATGGTGGCCAATATTCACTACAAGAAATATTCGTATTCTTAGCACACGAAAAATGCTATTATATCGTTTTAATAGCGATTTCGTAAACGTTGTCTTTACCGGAGCTATCTTAGAGGGTACACATACAATAGCGTTTTTTTCCAATGCTATTGTTTGTGTCTCTGTAATAGCGCTATGTTATAATCAATAGTAGCAAAATATTTGTACTATTGTTTTGTCAACTATAGATATGTATTGTTGATATAATATATTTTATTCTAGCACAAAAATTACATTGTAATTCAGTTTAATAAAGTATGAATTTATTTAAAAAAAAAATATTAAATAAATTATCCAAAACCTACATACCATATCTTAGACTACAACAAGTCATCAAACCAAGTCTTATACAATATTTACTACATACCATCGAAAAAAGTTCATGAACAGACGTTAAAAGCTTCAAGAACTCCAACTTGCTTCTTAAATATAACCTTCTCCTTCGCCTTCTTGAAGTCCTCCAGCTTCAGGAACTCCAACTTGCTTCTTAAATATAACCCATTCTTACTCAAGAGTCACGACCTGTCTTCTTGTGGTCCTCACTCATGCAAGTTCCCAACAAAGAGATTTAACAAGTCAAAGATTAGAAAATACATAAACAGATCATATCCTAAAGCTCATCACGTAATCAGCTTCAACCTGCAACTAAGCAACACAAACTCATGAAGAAGAAGTATTAATAGCCTAAATATACAGAAAATGATACAGCAAAGTGATATGCTATTAGAGAGCTTGTTTTGAGTACCTTCGGTGACTTTGGTGACACAGAGTTGAGCCGAGTTGAGCCTTGAGTTCTTTAAGCCACCTACTGCCCCAATAACCTTATAAACACATCAAAAGTTAAAGAGTCTAACACGACACTAAGGCAAATATACACTAACACGTACCATGGAGCTTGTAGTTACACCGGCATAACCAGCAATACAAGACTCAACCAAAATAGCTGACACTTGATCTGAGAGAAACCCACCAAAGAAAAAAATCAATCAAGGTAGACATAAATCCATTAACAAACTCATGACTTGAAATTGAAACCTATGAAAACCTGCAACAAATAAGAGAACACAAATTCAATCACAAGTCAACAACGAGACTAATAATAGATAGAAACACTCCCCAAACAGATTTAGAAACCATTACTTTGACTTTGATGACTTTGATCAAGGAAAGAAAATTTACATATTTTCTTCCACCTCTTCCCCTTAAACTTGTCAACAGCTCGTCTAAGTGTCTCATCCTGAATAGCGATGGAAACAAATTACATGCCACAATAAGAATAGCCTCATCATTTCATTCATGTAAACAGTAAATCCATATGCATATAAGATACATTATCGAATGAGGTCGCTCTACACATCAATTAAATTATGAAACCGAAGAACAGGAAATTAGAAACAAAAAAGTAACCACTAACCACCTCAAGAGTTCAACCACCTTTAGCTCGTCTAATAGGGCCACTAGTCCTCCTGCAAGGTCCAAGATTTGAGAATGAGTTAGGTGCTAACGGTTGCTTATTCTCCATACATTGAATCTCAATTTGCAACTCAGTTATCTCCTCTCCCACACCACCCAGAAAAACAGAAGCCAAATATAATAAATCGGTGATGAAATCACCAAGCAAAAAAAAGTCAATTCTTTCCAGCTATTAAGACCCCCATGTTCTGATTCAGAAATAGCCATGAACTCACACCACAATGGAGGAATCGAGAAGTTACCTTGATAGCTTCAATGACATATTCAACTTGGAACAGCTTTCCTTCGGGAGAAAAAGTGTTGACTCCTCTGTCATAGTCGGTCCTTGCACAACAACAAAATCAGAAACCACATATAAGGCAAAACCACGATTGAAGTGAAGGAAGAAATTTTCGGTGAACCCAGAAGCAGAAGAAGATAGATTTGGTTTAAGATCGAGATACCTAGTGAGAAAAATCTTCTTCGGTGATTTCGATCTGTAAAACCTCTTGCAGTCCTTTGCTCAATAGACTCAAAACCGTAGAAGAAGAATAACATATCTAAGTAACCCTAATTCCAAACCCAGATTCAAAGGGGGAAAGAGAGAGAGAAACAACAAACCTTCTCCGACGAGATGAAATTGACATTTTAATGAGAAGGTGAGAGCTACGGAGAGTAAAGGAAGAGCTAAAGGAGAACAACAACGAAGAATTTGGGTTGTAAGAAACGGATCTGGGTATGCAATGCTTATCTCTCGTCTCACTCATGGCTGCTTAGCAAAAACCTTGGCTTCTCCCTACTCTTAACCCTAGAGAGGAAGAAGAAGTGTGAAGGAGATGAGGAAGAGAAAAGAAGAAAATAAAACGATTCAGGTTTTCGTTGGTTTAGAATTTTTTTTTTTTTTTTTTTTTTTTTTTTTTTTTTTTTTTTGACTCTGGAGCTTCTTTGTGTGGGGAAAGACTAAATTTTAGTCAATTTTTACTAAGTGTTGGCGGAAAGTGTGATTTTTGATTCCCGCTTACATATTTTTAGGTATAGCGTTTTAAAAGCGCTATTATATAGATTCATTTATAAAATTTTATCAACGATAACACTTGCGAAAACTGCGCTATGCTTTTCTGCTATCAATGCCCATATTTCTTGTAGTGATTACTCGAACCCAAGTGGCGGGAATTACCTCCCTTTACCATTGGGACAATGTGACTTGTTTTGTTTCTTTTATAAACTTTCACTTTCAGTTCTCTAATTAACTTAACCAGATTGTAATAAAAAAAATTAGATATGAAAATCACAATTGTAGAGGTCATTGGTTCACTCAAGCTTCTAAATATATTCATTTGCATGTTGCAATAGATATAATTTTGTGAGTTCCAATTGATATAGTAGAGTCACACATAAATTTAGTTGAAATTATAAAGAAGTTTAAATGAGCTAACTATAGATAAATGTTTTTTTTCTTCTTAAATACCATTATACATAGTAAAAGAACGATAATTAAGAAATATTAAATATAATTTGGGTGTTATTTTTTCAATTTATATAAATCATGAACTGAGGAAATATACTATATATATATATATATATATATAATGAATTGTCAATACCAAACAAAAAAAAGAATTGTCATGTAGACCAATAAAGAGATAATGAAGCTGTACTTTTACAGATGCGATGTCTTGGTTAACAGTATTGAAGTTTGTTAATGTTTTAAAGTATCCAATTATGCTCTTTATGCAGATTCTCTGCACTATCATCAAATCTCGCCTTGTATATTCTTCTTAAATATATTCCATCTTCTCTTGCTCTCCATTCCCATAAGCCAGACTTTTTAAATGCTCTAAAGCTTTTGACTGTGTTTAAATCCAGGTCCTTGTTTTAAAGTACACATAAAACGCGTCGTACCGAATAAATTATGAAAGAAATAGTCTGTAAAATGCCCTCCATTTGGTATTATTGTTGGACCTAGTACGTCATCTTTAGAATAACATCTCATCCAAAGGGATTTCTTATTTTTGAGTTCGTTCACGATCCTAATTCCAGCGCCAGATACATGACCAAACATACAAAGACTAAAAACAAGTAGGAAGATTGTGAGGTTTTTCATTTTTTTTTGTTGTTTAGACTTGATTTTCCTTTCATGTATTAATAACCAACATATACGTCCCTATTTTTGCATTTGCAGTTTTTTTTTTGTTTTTCAGTTAAGACAGATTTGCTAATTTTAACTAAGATATCAAATCATGGGAGACTATCAATTTGTTTTTCAGTTTGAACTTTTGTGTACCAGCATAGCAAAGTTTATTTCATCTATGGTAATAAGAGTTTAAACTTTTGTTTATCAGCCTAGCAGAGATTATTTCAATATTTAACGGTTCTTTTTACTAGTAATTTTACTGAGAGTTTAAAATGGACCGGTCAAGGGCTGGATAAAATATCCGAATCCGATTAAAAATACATGATCTAAAACCGAATCTGAATTTTAAAAATATCCGATTAGATGCTTTTAGTAAATGAAACGGGTACCTAAACCCGATTGGGTATATCCGAACACCTGAACAAATAATTAAAACTATCCAAAGTTATATATATCTTTAACAATAGATTGCATCACTATTACAAGATAAATTAGTTTTCATTTTTAAGTATGTCAATTTCATATGTTAGTTTAGATAGATTATATAGTTTTAACTTTGAATTTGATCTAATTTGATGTTTTAAGAAGTAAAAAATTATAGGCTTGTAAATTTGGTGTTTTATTATTTAGAATTATTCTTTTCTTTTCATGACTTCAATTTGGTTTGATAACCTTGGATTTTTTATGATTATAATCATTTTTAATGAATTTGGACTGATTTCATTTTTTTCTGAATTCGGATTGATTTCGGGTTTTTTTTACTTTGGTTTGGATTAAAAAATTACAAATCTAATCGAACCTAAAATATAATTTGAGGCTTTGGATGAAACCCGAAAATACCCAAATCCTACCAGAAATCCAAAAATAACATTGTGACAATCCGTCCCGTGGACCCCACTAGCCTCACTGCTAATCCACTAGCCTCACTGCTAGCCGCCCAAACGGATCCCAAGCTGGCCCTGCAGGGCATCAATCCTAACTCCTCTCTGGGCAAATAAAACTATTCATCCAAATCCACAGTAGGTTATTGGTGTGCCATGCGTTCCTCGAACCCTGGTTCCCACCCTTTAACAACCTTTCCACAGGACAAGCTGTCACCAATTGACCTGCAGGTTGTCCTGTGGGAAGGTTGTTAAAGGGTGGGGACAAGGGTTCGAGGAATGCCTGGCGCACTAATAACCTACTGTGGATTTGGATGAATAGTTCCATTTGTCTAGTGAGGAGTTAGGATCGATGCCCTGTAGGGCTAGTTTCGGGCCTATGGGGGCAAGCTAGCGGTGGGTTAGTGGGGTCAATGGGACGGGTTGTCACAATCATAATGGGTATTATTTTTCTAAACCTGAAAACATGACCCGAAACCTGATAGGGTACCCAAACGCCCACCCCTAGATCACCTGCTAGTATTTTAAAAGGTTTTCACTAAACTTTATTTTTGAAAGTGTTTGTTTATTAATTTAAAAATCACTTAATTAATTTATAATTAGTCTTGTTAATAATTCTTGAAGGTTTTTTTCATTAAAAACTCAAAACTAATTAGGCTTACCGGAAAAATGTTTTTGGTCTATATATTTACTCTCTTTTTTTTGTCAAACCTCTATATAATATTTACTTGGGTACCATTTTGGTCGGACAAAACTTGAATTTGGTTTATATTCGTTTATATGTTGTCATTAACATGTTTGTAAAAATATAAACTAGAGTATACACACCCAAAAAAAAAAACTAAACTAAACGAAGTAAAATGTGAATATAATTTGATAAGAGTGGATTATGACATCATTCGAAGGTCATAATTATTCCAAACTAATATCGTTAAGACGATTATTATTTCAAACTACATGATGATAATATAAAGCATCAAAACTTATGAAAGGCTTTGAGAGGATCTTTTGGGTCAACATCTTCTATAAGGGGAAGATCCACCGCTAATTCCTCAGCTCCAATGCTTTCTTCATTAAGCTTATTTGCTACTTCTTCAAACAATACTTTGTTACCGATCCGACTCAAATGTAACCCATCCCTAAAATTCGAGAATACATAAATTTAGTTAATCGAGCATCAAATAATCGGTTTCCAAAACGCACCGTATACTAGGTGTATATGTAAGAGTTAGTGTATGACCATAGACACTCTGTTTGCCAATTTGGAATTTGCTGCATTTTGGACCAAAGATCAATGACCAAAATATGACATTCCTTAGCAACTTCTACACATGCTTTTGCGTATAGTCCGGCTACTTCATTCGTTCTTTCTGGCAACCCCGTTGTGTTTTCGATATAAGGATATCTAAAGATAAATGTCTTAAATTAGTTCAAGACAAGAAAATAGTGAGCCAATAGTGAATGACAAGAAAATTTGAGGACTCGAACCTGAGGCGGGACTCTTCGTGGATTGGAGGCGGACTTATGAGAATAATGGCCGTTTGTGGCCAACGGTTCTGAGAATCATCGTAACGTAAAATTCTTATTTAATAAAATTTATAAATAATAAGAATCCCTTATTTATGTAGAAGTAACAACTTTTTACTTAGACCATCGCCACCGGAGCAATCCTAGAAGATTGCTTTAAACAATAAGAAAATTATTATTTTAATTATATTTATATATTTTGTATTTTTTATTAATATTAACCAGTAACTCAATGACATCTGTCAGAAAAATGTGAGAAACGATTCTGTACTCTGAGCATCATTCTCTTCTTTTTTTATTCTCTCTCTTCTTTATATTAATTTTTTATTAAAAGTATTTTGAAGAGTACTCTTTGGTAGAGATGCCCTTAGTGGTTCGACAAAGCATATACATTTGGTGCTTTTAATGTTTACTTTCCCAAAAGGAGATATATATGATCAAAGCTTTGGCTTTTTAGTCAAAAGGCAACATTTTTAAAGTAGTCAATAGATTAATGCTTTTTTTTTTGCTACCAATCGAGAAGTTTTATTTTAATTATTTAATGTGAGGTTGACAAAAAAAAAATAGATTGATTCTTATAACCACAATACCATTTGAAAAAAATAAAGAAACTAATTATATAATTTTATGTAATTTATACATGCATTAGTTGATTCTTCTATTTTAATCATTTTGTAGTCAATTGAATTTGTCACTTCCACGAGGCGTGTATATTATATTCTAAGTGTACCAGGACCACCTCATTCACCACTTTACAAAAAAATATAAAAATTTACAATTTATAATTTTATTAATATTAGAACGGCAATTTAAACAACTAAACTTATATATATGCATGCTCAATATATGATGCATACACTCAGCAATTATGGCTTAATTGTTCTATCAAAGTTTCTCGCAAAATTAGAAAAACAATACGACGATGAAATCGTAAATAAACGATTTCACATGTATTTGAATAAATAGCATAATATAGTTTTAAAAGCATGTTATCAAAGAAGATAACACTTATTTGTTATGATTTTATGTCCTATGGTAAATCATAAATAAATTGTGTTATTTATGTGTGAGTTATATAAATTGTGAGTTATCAAAGTAAATACACATGTTATCGAACAATATATATAGCATAAATATTGTTAAAATATGCACATAGTTACTTTTATGTAAAATAACATATTCTTTGCCATTCACTTTTTGCAACTAAATAGTTCGAAGAACATGAATCACCTAGTTCACATTCTCAAGTATGTACGTAGTTCATATAAGACATTTCCATATTGATGATTATTTTCCCATATTTATGATTATATCTGCATGACTGCATGTGCAACATTGATTACCTAGTTCATGTTCTCGAGTATACAAAACAGTTTCATATTGATTATATATGCATGTGCAACATTAGTTGCCTAGTTCGTAAAATCGAGTATATACAAAAAACTTTTTCTAATTGATGATTATATATGCATGTGCAAGAATTAAATGATATATAAATGATCACCTTGAGGAACGAAACAATAGAGCGAAGATTGTGCTTGTACTCGTGAAGTGGCACATGCTGAAACCCGGAGCATCTCTCCGGCAGACACGCGTCGTTCGCTCCAAAGAATACAGTCACCGCCGCTGGAGATTCTCCGCCGTCTTCTTTAGCCGCCGGAAAAACTCTCTCGACTACTTTTAACGCCCACCTCGTGTTATATCCACTGTAACCTCGTAGCACTATATCAGCCTAATAAATTTTATATCTCAAAAGTGTAAGTAATTATTTTTTGTGAAAAAGGGTTAAATACTAGTAAGAACAAAAAGGTGATATACTATTAAACATAAGAAAACTTCACTATGTCTACTAAAAATTAAAAATAATCAGGATTAGTAAGAAAAAATTATATATAGAAACGAAGAGTTATCTGTCAAAACCTATGTATAAGATTTAAATATATACAAAGATGTAAATATGTGTGTTTATATATCTATACCTTGCGGCTGAGAAGATCAGCGAGAGAAGCGCCCCAGCCACCGTCACTAAAGGATCCTTCAGTGATTGAATCACCAAAGAGAAAAATCTTCTGTCTCATCATCTCCTCTCTGATCTGTGTGTTTCTTGAGAAAAATGTGTTAAGATGGAGTTCTAGTGATTTTGCTGAAATGATCAAGGAAAGGCTTATCATTGGGGATACAAAAATAAAATAAAATAAAAAGAAATGCACTAAATGCTTTCACCCACTACTCACCGACCTTTCATGTTTTATTGTTTAATACACTAATAGAAAGATATACATACAAATGTCAATAACACATGTTTATGCACGACCACATTTTAGGTTTATGTATATATTGAGAGGAATCGATCAAAAATGTAATAATTATGTTAAGAATAGCTAATATAAGATGTGGTAAGAGCTGGGTAAGATATACGATGACAGTAAGTTATAAGATAGAGATACAAAAATATGTGTGATAAGAAATTGGTAAAATATCATTGATTAAAAGAAAAATATAGAAAAGTGAAAAATAAAGTTATTTAACCACTTGCACTATAATCTACAGTAAGTAATTTGATTAACTAAATTAAATAAATGTCTTTACATATTTAATACTGTATTTATCAAATGATTGATGACGTTGTACCACCAATCTATTATCATCAAACTTTATAATTATCGCCACATTTATATTAATCGTCTAACCACATTGTTTCTTGGTAATCAATTTTAATATAAATGTCAGTGATGAGGAAACTATAAATAAAATTTAAAATTGTATAACATTTAATAGCTTCACATATTACAGTACGCGGTAGGGAAAATGATGCATTTATTATTATGAATTAATATTATTTACCTCTTTAATTATCATATTCTAGTGATAATATCTGATGGTGTCAACTAAAAAAACGAAAATATATATATATTTTTTTTGTTGTCGTAAGATATTGAATTATAGATAGTACAAAAAACTTGATCATCAGTCACCGACTTGTCTTCATAATGATTTCTGAGCCTGGTAAAACTTTTGGCCCTTGTGGGTTATATGAAATAGTTTTCTATCCCTCTTTATACAGTCGTTTTCATCATATTTTCAGGTTGCAATTTCGATAAATGTCAAGACAAGCTTTCCTTGGTACACATTTCCGAATACTCACTCGGCATAGATGATAGATGCATCCTGAGCCTGAAACCCATGCGCCTCCCATACGAGTTCACCCACAAGTAAACAATTTTTCATTCTATATATACAGGATATTTTTCTTTGTAACTATAGTTTTATTCTGTTTTTTTTTCGCTATGTCAAATATTACATAATCCCGTGCATAAAACTAAATATCAAAGATCGAATATAAGAATTAGGCATGTATTCTGTAGAATTAGGTATTAAACTGACTTGATTTTATTGATCTAGGTTACAACCTTATATATACATGTTTAACTAGGGTTTACACAAACCGTTGATATGCTCAAATTAACCCTAGAGCTACTCTCTCAAATTAAGAAATCAATGCAGTACTTAGGGGTCGAATTCCACAAGGACTCAAAACTACACAATAAATTATAGAGTTTTATAATTATGCTAAACAAATTGATTTAAATAAAGATAAGCAATGCAAAAATATTAAATAAAACTGTTGTAAATTCAATGGATCAAAAAGCTAGGTCTAGGGAATTTCTCAGGAAATTATGAAATATTAAATCAATCAATAAATTAGGATTCAAACAATTAAGAACAGATCTAGAACTCTAAACACTTTTGTAAATTAAATCAGTTCTCACTGCAAATAATATCTAAATTTAAAACCAGAAAATCCAAATCTCTTTGTAAAATTCTAGGTAATAAATCAGCAATAAAATCAGGTTTAGATTGTTCACAAAATTATTAAATCAAATCTCTTTGCAAGAAATAATTTTGCTCATCAAAAGGTTTTATCAGGAAAATCAATTATATTCTCATATCAATTTATTTTCCTAAGGTATTAATTCTAGATGGCCAATCAAGGATTAATATGAAGAACAACCTAAGATGAAGATCTAGCAAGATAAAGAATCCTAAATAATCAGATCTAATAATTCATAAAATCCCTGTGAAAAACCCTAAACCTAACAAGCAAACTACTCAGACATAATCAATGAAGAACAAAACATGATTCTGAATAATAAGCAATTGAAATTAAAAGAGTAAGGAAGGAGTTTAAGAATTCTTCTCTCAAAGCAGTTCAGATCTCTCTCCCAAAAGCTCTCAAAATCTCACAGGGTTGCAGGAAAAATAAAACTTGATAGAATAAAACTTAAGGGTTTGGAAAACCTAAAAACACTATTTATATGTCCTAAAACACGTCAGGGACTTATGTTGCAAATATGGAAAACTTTGGGGCAGATTTGTAAATTTTCCAAAACTTGGGTCTTGAGTCGGCAGAGATGAGTGTCGATCGATGCCTCCTATCTTGGTGTCGGTCGATGCTCCTGCTTTCATCCGAGACCAAATTGATTCTTCAAGATTTATGCTCCAAAACATCCAAATTGCTCCATTTTGCTCCTTTCATGCTAAAAACCTGTAAAGACTCAAAAACAATCTAGAAACAAATGAAAAGACACTAAAAGACTCCTTATATCATGGTTAAAAACCACAAAAACCATGATATATCAACTCCCCCAGACTTAGCCTTTGCTTGCCCTCAAGCAAAACATAAGCTTAGACATGTGAAAGAGGTTTGAAAACAGGGAACTCACTCAACTGCATGATGATTCTTATTCGCACTCTTCATTTACCTGACTCAAGAACTTACTTCTTATACTCAACCATGATAAGCATCAACATTCCTTACTCAAATCCCACAATCCTTTGGAATCTCTGAAATCTCCATTGTCATCTCATTAGTCAATATTAAAGCACAAATAAGGTGAATTCTTACCTTGGGTGTATTGATCAGTGGCATATGGACTCTCTTCAGGCCAAGACATTCTTCTTACATCTCCTTTCCTCTCCCTTTTCTCACTTCCTTTTTTTTTTCTTCTTTCTTTTTTTTTTTTTTTAATCAAAGGTGTAAGCGAATACCGGGGTCATCGGTAATTTACCTACCCCTCGCTTCCAAGCTTTGTGTGATCATTTGACTCAAGAGTAGAATAATGAGGTCACTGGTAATTTACCTACCTCTCTAAACTGATCAAAATCATCTCATCTTTTATTCTCATTTTTTCTGTTCTTTCTTTTTTTTTTTAAAGCACTGAAGGGAAGAGAGAGGGGAGACATACTTTGAAAAATTGCACTGTCTTGTATGGCCCGAAGAAGAAGTCTAGTCCACTGATTTCCAACCCCAAAGTAAGAGATTAAGTCCGGTTAAAATCCTGATAAAAGTTGAGACAACGTTAGATCAATCAGATATCCATTGAATAAGGGCTTTCAGGATTGTTGATAAGGCTCATAGTCTTTCTAAGCTTCAGTTCTGAGATCAAGCATAAACAAATAATCATTAGAGTGTTAGCCAAATAAGAGAAATCATTAGTCAAGATCATAATTCCCAAAGACAAAAAGAAAAATTTTGAAAAATTTGACTCAAACTTTATGGTTTTGACTGACACAACTGAAACTCAAAAACAGAAAACATAGTTAGTAACTAACCTCCCCCAGACTTAAACAACACTGTCCCCAGTGTTATCAAGTAAGAGGAAAGCAAAAATAAAAATAAAAATAAAATAAATAAAAATCAAAATCAAAAGAAAAAGAAAAACCTACCAGTGGGTTGCCTCCCACTAAGCGCTTGTTTTCAGTCATTAGCTTGACTGTGCTGGAGCTCAGACATCTGGAGGAGCAGAACATGGCATTGAAGTCCTCTTCATCCAAGGTGGTGTATAAGCTTTAGGTGCATGAGGCTTGCCAAGGATGTGTGGAACATTATCAGTGTGGGATTTAGGGATTGGTTTGCCTCTCTTATGTCCTGCAAAATCATCAACAGAAGAAACAAGCGCTCTACGATAATCTCGTGGCTTGGTTAACTGTAAAACAGTTTTTGTAGCTTTGAAATTCTTATTGATGATAGGAGGAATTTTAGGAGAAGAAAATGCATACCTTGGCCTTACCTTAGGGTTCTGGAGTGTGGATTGATGACTCTTCTGTTTGGGAACAGGTTTCTGACTTGGAGCATCAGTTTTGGACAAGCTTTGTCGCGGTCGTGGAGGGGTGTCGATCGATACCCTCTTGGTGGCATCGATCGACACTGAGCCTGATGCTCGTGTTGCAGAAACTTTTTCAACAGAAAAAGTCTGTCCATCAATAGTAGGAGCCCTCCTCAGCTTATCCATCTCAAAATTCAAACTCAAACCATCCACATTCAGTGCTATGTGTCCCTTCTTCACATCAATGATGGCACCAGCTGTAGCCAAGAAAGATCTTCCTAAGATGAGAGGATCTTTAGGCTCTTGATCATACTTCAGCACCACAAAGTCAGTGGGAATCATGAAGTTTCCAACCTTAACTGGAATGTCCTCTAAAACACCTTCAGGAATTCTTCGGGATCGATCAGCTAGGATTAGAGAAATCTGAGTTGGCTTGAATTCTGTCATCCCAAGTCTCACAGCAACAGAATGTGGCATCAAGTTGATGCTAGAACCAAGGTCACAAAGTGAGTGTGCAAACCTTCCTGTAGAGATAGAGCAATCAAGAACAAAGCTTCCAGGATCTGGTAACTTCTTAGCAGTCTTACATTGAATGATTGCACTCACTTCCTTAGAGACAACCACCTCCTGCTTCTTCTCTTTCTTCCTCTGTACAGGCTGGTTCAACAGAATTGCACTGACATATTTTGTAAGAAGTGCTTCTTCTTCAGGGCTCAAACCATTGGATACCATTCTCCTCACATACCGCTTAAGAGGTGGTGAAAGCTTTACTGCATCAATTAAAGGCATCTCAATCATTACCTTGTCCATCATTGCTTTGCATCTAGCTTCCTCCATCTCTTGCTTAGACTTTCTTGGCTTGGGAAAAGGAACCTTAGGCTTGTAG
>NC_025704.1:27531497-27558825 GCF_000633955.1 Camelina sativa | reverse complement strand
AAAAACACTATTTATATGTCCTAAAACACGTTAGAGATTTATGTTGCAAATGTGGAAAACTTTGGGGTAGATTTGTAAATTTTCCAAAACTTGGGTCTTGAGTCGGCATAGATGAGTGTCGATCGATGCCTCCTATCTTGGTGTCGGTCGATGCTCCTGCTTTCATCCGAGACCAAATTGATTCTTCAAGATTTATGCTCCAAAACATCCAAATTGCTCCATTTTGCTCCTTCCATGCTAAAAACCTGTAAAGACTCAAAAACAATCTAGAAAACAAATCAAAAGACTCTAAAAGACTTCTTATATCATGGTTAAAAACCACAAAAACCATGATATATCAACCGTCATTGACGTAAAATACACGTTTAAAACCCAAAATACTAAGCCCATAATATACCGCTAATATATTCGCATTTCAAATACGTTATATATAGACAGTGTTATATCTGTTCACCTGCAAGAAAAATGAGGCAAATGGACAAGATCACTAACCATAAACCAAGTTTAGGCCACAATTCCAAGTATATTTTGTTGGGTACGCAGGTTGGTTTAAGTTGTCTCAAATTAATATATCTTGTGCTCCGAATTTGGTCCATTTCAGTAACATTTATTCCAAAATATTGTATGAACATTTAAATTGTTATGTAACATTGCGACTGATTGTTCATATATAAATATATATATAGTACTAGAATTTGAACCAGCGCACGCGCGTGATTTTAATTTAAAATATTTTTTTATCAGTATAAATTTTTGAGCTTCAATATATTTATTGAAACTTTTGAGTATAAATCTATATAAACACTAAACTTACTTTACTAAGTAACATAAGATAATGTTTATTTGTTATATTTATTTGTGAGGGATTTTAATTTAAATATTTTTAGGAATAAGAATCATTAAATATAAATATAATTAATCATTTGAAATTTAAAAGATAAATCCAAATAAAAGTCATACTTATTTTACTAATCTATATATAATATAGATATTGTCTAGTGTCGCAATAATGTTTTTCTGGTAAATCAATAATATATCACGTAGTAACAAAAAATGACTTAAAAATCTCTCTCGAAGAGTACATTCCATATTTATATCCAATGAAAACATCATTTTAAAATTTATAACGCCAAAGGTCGATCATTGACCTAATTATAGAGATCATTAACATATCGATATTCCATATTAAATGCAAATATATAAAGTTTCATGAACATTTTTAATGTTATGTCGCTACAACGGAGTTATCCAAGTGCATCACCTGTCATAATAGAATTTTCGACTAAGTCAAGAATGCTTAAATGGTGAACTGATTAAACCCGACATCCGTTAACTAATCCAAGTTACATATATGTCTAAAACCCTCATATGTTATTTTCAGATGTTAATTTTGTGATGTAACCTTAGGTTCGTCTTCTAAAAAAACATGGTGTACTTTAATAATATGTTATTTCTGGCAATTTTTTTGGTTAAAAGCATTTGATTATAAATTGATTAAATCTCAAGCCTGTTTTATATATATATATATATATATTTTTATCATGTTATAGAATTGTAGCTCCGGTTGATAATCTGCATTCTGAGAAAAGCTATACATGTCACTTTTTTGTAATGACTTACATATAATTTTTTTATAGTTTGTGACCATTGATTTTGTGTTTTTTAGATGGATTAATTTTTCAAGATTCTTTTTCATAGTTTTTTTCAAAAAAAAAATTGTGACCCTTACAATGTTTTTTTTTTAGATTAAAACTTTTAAGTTAAGTTGAGTAATTAATTTTTTTTTTTTTTCGGCAAATCAAACTTTCATTAATTGTAAAGAGTAAATTACAAAGACATTATACAGAGTTAATAGAATAAAATTATTACATACACATATGTATGTATCATAAAGTGAGAAAAATACAGCAGAAGGGAGATTGACGATGCTTTCCGAAGAGAGCCTTACTCGCTAACCGATCATAAAATCGATTATTGTCCAACTTCATATTTGATTTCTCTCTGTTACGGTTAGCATGCAGCATCCTTTGGCTGAACTTTCTTTTTGCGAACCGTACATGTAAACCCGATGTGTCCAAACATAACTCTGAAATATAGACATATTGGTACCAATGCTTCCGTACCAAAGTCTTTTTTATATATCTTGACTCTGTAATTTTCTTCACAATACTCACAAATAGCATCAATGTAGTAGTAATCTCCACCGTAATATCCTTTGAGAAAAGTTTGTGGCTAAATTTGAGCAAATCTCCAAAACTCACAAGGGAGAACCATAGTCCTTTGGTAGATCCCACACTTGGGCCAACAATATCATCACCAACATCCAAAGATCGATGGATTTGAATAGTTATAGTCACAACTTTTTGACTTGCCGAATGTAATATCAATACCACGAGAGAAAACCAAGTTGTTTCCATCTCTTGTACAACTTTGGCCAACAAATTAACATAAGCATCAACATCAAATACATAATTAACTTCTTGTAACCCGATGATGAGAAAAGGTTCCCATCTAAACAATGTTGATGCGTTCTTCAAACTGCAAATCTGACCAATAACCATGTATAGTCGCTTATAATTGATCAAAACCATCTCTGACTTCGAAATACCAATACACCCATAGCCAAATTGATGGAGCCATATATCCATCACCCAAAGATAGTATCAACAACATTCACTCCCGGATCCCATATCCTACTTTGATCTTTGTTTCTTAGATTGAAGAAGTACAATTTAGATCGAAGGATTCTATAAGATTGAAGAAATCTTATATTGGGTATAAAACGACAACCATCAATCAGAGATGGAAGGAAACTGACACAACTACTCTTGGGCCGGGGCTTGAATAAGGTCAGAAATACACTCTCCCAGAAGGAGAGAATGAAGATGCAAGTTTGAGTAGAACTCCAACCACGACAGAGACAAAACAAGGCAATCCTTTCCCGACTCAAATACGGAACACCCAATGAGATTTGGGTGTAATGAAACACCACACAAGCCGGCGATGGTGCCAGTACGGATCCGATAACACAAACAAACGCTATCGGAAGCAGATATTTCCTCACCATCATTATAAAGGAGCAAACAATGGGGATTTTGAATCCTGGATTTGTCAAACAAATTAACAAAAGCTATACAGAAAGAAAGATTGAAAGACTAGTATTAAGAGAAAAGGGCCGACCGACGCCAGAGTAACCGGCGCCGACCGGAAAAACTTTGAAAGCCGGTGAGTTCTTGTTGAACCGTTTCTTTGGGGATATCGCCCAGAGAGAAACCGTTCTTTACCATTTTTTATTTTTCTACAAGTGAAATTGTTCCTTAGAAACTAATGTTTCACTTCAATTTTATTTTTATGTTTAGAATTTTATAAATACAATTACATAATTTGTTTTTTTACTCCACCATGCATTAAAATCTTACTTATATTCTAAAACTTATTAACTCATTCTAAATTTTGGAATATGATCATTTTTTGTTAAAATTTGAATAATAATATTATTACTAAAATAAATCAATAGTATTATTTTTACTATTTTAAAATATTTATTTATTTAAAACATTTAGGTTTTAATATGGGGTTTTAAACGTTTAGCTACATAGTAGATTAGTGTTTAGGATTAGGTCCAAATAAAAAAAATGAGTTGCTGATGTGGCAGCATGAGAAGTGAGGAAAGGTAACTTTATATATATAGATAGATATGTTTACTTTTGTTTTCGTCGTATCAGTTAACCATATGGCATATGCTGCCTGTTTCTGATTAATAACTAATAACTAAAGCTTATTTATTACTGAAAGAAACAGTCAAACAGGTCGCAATGTTACAAAACAATAATGTGTATACGTTTTCATGGCATTACTCTCTAGACTCATCACCGTTACAATTATATTAATGATCTTTTCTTATACAATATCAGTATATATAAAATCTTATTGGAAATGTTCATGAATGAAAAACAACTAAAATTGAAATCAAATTCGAAAGATCATAAGATGAGAATCAATATGTTGTTTATCGTGGCATTGTCTTTTCTAGTCTCCGTTCGGTCGTTACCGATGAAACCAACTCTAAAATACGAGTCAATCTTTAATTTCGGCGATTCTTTAAGCGATACCGGAAACTTTTTGATATCCTTGGGTGGTTACATTCCGAACATTGGAAGACCACCGTATGGACAAACTTTTTTTAACCGTTCCACCGATCGTTGCTCCAATGGACGTCTCATCATCGATTTCATCGGTTCACTTCTCATCTCTCTCAAAAAACTTTTACTATCACCTCTATAAGTAAAACTATAAATATAATATCTGTTGTATATATCTACTTCGATTTAATATGATAATTTTTGGATATTGACGAAAAATGAAAAATATGAGCACAAAGTATATGATTTTTCATGCAGCTGAGGCAAGTGGACTACCATACCTTCCACCGTATCTCCAAAGTGCACGGACGAACAATTCGGTAGATTTCAAGAGGGGAGCAAATTTTGCGGTGGTTGGAGCAACAGCGAACGAGTTTAGCTTCTTTAAAAACAGAGGTCTTTCAGTAACGTTGTTGACGAACAAGACACTGGATGTTCAACTTGATTGGTTCAAGAAGTTAAAACCTTCTTTGTGCAAAACCAAACCAGGTATAATTTTTTTATTTTTTAATACCATAGTTATTTTTAAATACCATAATTATATTTATTTTATTTATTTTCAAACTATAAAAGTTTCAAATACAAACAAATTAATAACTTTATTTTTGCATAATCTTCATTATTTTGTTTTTGCAGAATGTGAAAAATATTTTAGAAAATCTCTGTTTTTCGTCGGAGAAATTGGTGGAAATGATTATAATTACCCTCTTTTAGCATTCCGAAGTTTTAAAAATGCAATGGATTTGGTACCATTCGTCATTGACAAAATCATCAACGTCACAAGTGTAAGTAGGAAATATTTACACTAAATTTTCATATTCTTTTAAAAACGTTAACTAGTCAAAATATTCGTTCATTAGCTAACGATTTTGGTTTATTTTGATTTTAAGGCCTTGATAGAGGAAGGTGCGGTGACACTGATGGTTCCAGGAAACTTTCCGATCGGTTGTATGGCGGGTCTATTAGAGCGGTTTAATGATAATAATGGATGGCTCTATGATTCGAGGAACCAATGCCACAAGCCATTGAACAGTTTGGCTAAGCTTCACAACGATAAGCTCAATAAAGGCCTTCAGGCTCTAAGGCTAAAATACCCTCATGCCAAAATTATGTATGCTGATTATTACAGTTCCGCCATGCAATTCTTCAACTCACCTGCCAAATACGGTAATCCGAGAATTCAATATTTTTTCCTAGTTAGAAGACATATCTAACGGGTTAACAAAAAAAAAAAGAAGTGTTTTAACAGTTTTGAAAAAAAAAGAAAAAGGAGTATTTGAATATTGGTACAATCAATTTTGATACTTTATTTGATATGGTGTTTTTTAGGTTTCACTGGAAGTGTCCTAAAGGCATGTTGTGGAGGAAGAGATGGAACATACAACGCGAAACCAAACGTGCGGTGCGGAGAAAAGGGTTCGATCACTTGCAAAAATCCATCAACGTACGCAAATTGGGACGGAATGCACCTAACTGAGGCAGCTTACCGCCACATTGCAACTGGTCTCATTTCCGGACGTTTTACCAGACCTGTTTATAATAACACTAACTCACCTTTATAAGTAGTATTTTTTTTAAGAAAAATATTACATTTAATTTATAATTGAAACCCAATAAATTCGATTATATTCACATGAGGCTCGATCTGGAGCATAAGCAAATCATAATTTCGGGTTTAACATTATTAACGACAATTTTGGGAAGAGAAAAAAAACTAAAAATATTCAATAACAAAAAACATATCGAAATGTATAACTTTATATTACACGTATTACATTCGAAAACATTATTATTTCACACAAAAAGTTATAGACTAGCGGAGGTTTCGTTAGGTAATAAGTTAATAACTGATAAGTAAACAGGTTGCGAAACATGGATTTGAAATTTTGAACCCATCAAAAACCACTCAGTGACAGACCTCGCTAAACTTATCTGGGATGCTCTCAAATTAAGGGAAGCAGATCTAATGTTCCACAACCTAGCACATATTATCTGTGTCCATGTATCAGATGTTCCATTATAATGGGACAAAAAAAAAAACAAACGCACACACAAACACAAAGGTGTAGGATATTTTCTGTCATAAACCCACACTGATTGGTGAAGGATACCTTTACTCTAGAAGATTTCAGACTGTTTGCTACAATATAGGCAAAGGCTCTTCAGATGTTCTAACCCATAAATAGGTATATATATATATATATATATATAAATATATAAGTTATAACCTATAAAAAGGTTAATATATTGATACAAAGTAATAATGTTACCTTAACTTCTTCCCATAACTTATCCAGCTTGCTGCTACATGGCATATGGAGTACAATGAGATGGTATGGTTGAAAGTTAAAAGGCATACATCTCATGGGACAATTACTCCATGAGACTGTTTGGGCAAAACTAATCGATTCATTTAAAGACTACAGAAACAAGAAACAGATGTTGAATAGTTGCTTTTATTGATCAAAGTCTCGAGCTCAAATACAAGAATTCAAGGCACAACGAGTCAATCTATAAACCCTAGTCGCGTTCCAGAGTTGTGTCGTGTGTCTTGTGTTTTAGGTCTCTTGCTTTGCTCTCCCCTGTCTCTCGTGGAGGCCGCTCTCCTTATATAGAGATTCCTTTACCCCAATCCCTTACGACTTGTCTTGGGCTTGCCGACTCTATGCATGATAGGGTCGGTCGCGGGACTCTTGGCCCATTAGTAAAGTCGGTCGCTAGACTCTTGGTCCCTTAACAGATCTAGTCACGTGATTTTCGGTCTATCGACGAAGTCAGTCGCGAGATTCTCGGTCCATCGACGAAGTTAGTCGCGAGATTCTCGGTCTCGTGACAGAATTAGTCACGAGATTCTCGGTCTCTTGACAGAGTGAGTCACGAGATTTTATGTTCATTGAACCAATTAAAAAGATTTTCCTTTTATAAGATAAACTCTTATTTACGCTGATTTTATCTAGCAAAATATGCATTGACTAAATAAATTATATTTATTTATTTATGATGATAAAATTATGCCCAACAGAGACTGCAAGGAGCAAAGTGAGATTCTTAATCCAGAAAAAATATTCTTCGTCTCTAGTGTATTTTCTTCATCTAGCCGAAGCCTTGAAATGTTTCTTGAAATATGTAGAAAACTTTTCAACCGCGAGCATCCTCGGAGACTTCAAGACTCTCAGCTCGGAGAAGGATGTTAAAGGAGAATTACCGAGTTGATACCCGAGCTAGACGCCGACTTGGAGGGCAAGGTAGTGGAATATATAGAGAATATGCACGAGTTGAAGAGAAAGGAAAAGTTCTCTCGTATAAGGAAACTACACATATTGGAGATCGGATTCCTGAAATATTAAAAGGAGAAGAAAAAGCTCGGACAAGACAACTCTTTTTGACACTCAAGAACCCTAGACTCGGCAGCTACTAGAAAACCCTAGCTTTACCCTTACAAAAGTAGAGGATTCTTGTAAACAAACTGTCGAATCTTGTTCTTGAATCAATTAAGATCTCTTTCTACTTATTAAGCTTGTGTTAACCGCTCGGTTTACAGTTGGTACTGGTTACCCTCGCACACAGATCATTAGACTAATAGACTGGGGAAAAAAAACGTAGTGAATTATGTACATGGCAAGTAATAAAGATTCAGGTAAATGACAATTGAATTAGCAAAAGGATGCGGGAAATTAGAGTACGTTAATTTTAAATGAACCCTTTAGAAAATTTATTGATCTTAAGATAATAGATTCACACATTTACAGGACACTTGATAAACTGGATGTCCACATAAGAAAATATTTTTGAATTTACATGTTTTGCAGCAAAATTACAAATATATCCTGTTTGAAAAAGAAAAAGAAAGTCCTAAAAAAGTCTGCTTGGTAAATTAAATGTCCACAATAGAAAAATAACATGTCACAGAAAATCACTCTTTATGTAACAATTAAATTCTATTCATTCAAAAAAGTTGAAATCTACTGTCTACAATGAAATGAGTTTATCATTTTTTTTTGTAAATTCCATATTTTGGATTTTTGAAAGCCCAAATATTTAAGAAATTATTACTTTAATATATATATAAATATATAATATAAATAGAACTCGATCAAGAAAAAATATTCAAGAAATTAGTACTTTTATAAGAATTCATAGTAAATATATTTTTTTTTACTTAGGGCACTGATAATTGCAACGACATATGAAGTTTAACCTGTCTTTGGCCAGAGAACAACTCGCCAGCCCTTGCCTCTTCAACACATATATCAACCCACACTCTTGGGAATCACACGTTCTCTTTTTAAACAGAATTTCCTCACAGCTAAATGGTGCTGAATTCACATTTCCGACCACTCCTATTTATTACACCAAAATTTATATGAAAATATATTTTTCCATTAAAAGAAATTTGTTTTGATACAAAACAATAACATGGCATTCATTAAAAAAAAAAAGATCGATTATTTGTAATATATTTAGTAAATATTAAATATATAGATACATACCAAGCACGAAAATGTTGAAGATGGCTAAAACGGTGAACAAGAGTTGAATGTGTTTAGTCATCGTAGACGATAGAAATGGATTGATGTTGTTTTCCAAATGATAAAAAGAAAGAACATAATATGTTATAATTAAGAAGTTATGTCTATTTAACTTTTAAACAAATCTATTTTTGGCTATATATGTATCTCCTTAAATTGTGATTTGACTGGCTCTAGATTAACGCAAACTCCGTTTAGTTGTATTGATCTGGTCAACGCAAACTCGAAATTTTTGTTAATCTAAAATATTTAAATTCATTATTTTTTACTATATTTTTTTTATAAACCTTCGAGGTGCAATCTTCTCCTTTACTTTTGGTTGTAGGTAGCCTGCAAGGTTTTGTCTCTCGGCTTCTGTTTTGAATCTGAAAATGCAAACATATGATACAGACACTGTCCTAAGGGCAAGTAGGACAAGAAGAAATACAAGCAAATCATAAAGAACCAAAAAATAGAAATAAGGCATGACGTTTAATGTATTAATTGATAAGGAAAATTACAAGAGCTGGAAGCTTGGAGAAAAGTCTAGAAGCTTGGAAAAAGGAAATTTAGCAAAGATAGAAATTTTCTTTTTTTCTCAAAGAACAAGAAAATTGCAATTCCTGTTAGCATTAGAATAGGAAAAAAGCCTGTTGTATGACACACTCTGTTAGTATAAATAGGGGACTTTGGCCTCAAGGTAGAGGCAGAGATTTAGAGTTTAAGAATTCCTAGCAATTGAATGTCAAGCTTAAGAAATATAGCTTAGAGATTCAAAGAGGGATGAGGAGTTTTTGAGAGAGGTTCTTGATCAAGCTTGTGATCTAAGAACTTGAGATTGAGAGGATAGAAAATAGTTTAAAAGAAAGTATTGTAAACGTATTTTCTATTAATCAAAAAGAGTTTTGAGAAAATCTATGTGTTAATTGTTGATTTAGTTTCTGTACCAATAGCTCTTACACTTTCATTTGGTATCAGAGTTGTCATCTGTGAGGATTGCATACAGGTGAGATCCTGTGAAGAAGATGGAGAGCTATGGAGATCTTGTCAACAATAATAAGGTTATCCTAGATGAAGGAAACTATGGTTTTTGGAAACCAAGATTTAATTCCATTATAGGAGGAATCGATCGCCTCGCTTGGAAGTCTGTACTTGAGAAGTAGGAAGAACCAACAATTAAAGATGAAGCTGGGAAGAGAATACACAAACCAGAGATCGATTGGAAAAATGAGGAACAAAAGAAATCAAAATATAATGCTAGATCTCTCACCGGTATACACTGTAGCGTTGGGAGAAAACAATTCGATTTGATTCAAGGTTGTGAAACTGAAAAAGAAGCATGGAATATCTTACAGACGCCACTACGAAGGAACAACTAAAGTTGAAAGCTCAAGGATGGATATGTTGGCTTCAAAATTTGAAAACTTAAAGATGGAAGAGCATGAATCGATCTCCGATTTCAATTCTAAATTGAGTTCTTTGGCACAAGAGGCTCTAACGCTTGGAAAGAAGTACAAAGATAAAAAATTGGTTAAAAAATTCTTGAGATGCTTGCCATAGAGATTCATGGCCTATAAAACTGCTTTGAATGTTTCTCATAACACCGATAACCTCAGTTTTGGAGAAGTAGTTGGGATGTTGCAAGCACACGAGATGGAACTCGGAGGAATTAAAAAAACTGAAAGGTCTGGCACTAACATCATGTGAAAGCAATGATCAAATATATGAAGGAGAAGACCCTGTGAGTTTACTTGTTCATAGATTTGATCGTGTTTTAAGAAAAGTGGAGCAAGGTCAAAGTCAAAAAAAAATTTTTGTTCTTTCAAAAAGAATACTGAAGAAATCAAAGGTTCAAGAAAAGCTGAGATGCAGTGTCATGAGTGTAAAGGGTTTGGACACTTTATCCGTGAATGCCCAACTATCAAGAGACGAGAACTTAAGTGTTCAGGTTGCAAAGGGATGTGATATTCTCAAAATGAATGTGTTGATAGAAAAGAAAAAAATCAATGCCTGAGTATGGAGGAAGGTTCATATGAGATTAGCGAAGATGAAGAAGAAATTTCAAACTTTATTGCCTTGGTGGGTATCACAAAGTTTGTGGATGGAGAAGAAGTCTCTGATTCTAAATCTGACGAAGAAATAGAAATTGATTTTGTTAAAAGTTACAAGGAGGTTCGAGAGACGCTCATTAAAATTAGTAGAGAAAATCAAGATCTAATCAAAGAAAAATCACGTCTTGAAGCGCTTGTTGCACAACTAAAGAACAATTTGAAGATGAGAAGAAAATCAGCACTGAGAGTCTGAGCTTAATGAAAGAGAAACTGACTTTATCCTTAAAAGCATACAATTTGGAAAAAGAGTTATGCTCAGAAAAGAAGACAATAGTCAATTTACAAGCAGAGTTGGATCAGCAACATCAGAAGATTCGTATGTTTGTAGGAACCAAACAACTTGATAAAATTCTAAGTTATGGAAGAACTGAGAAGTCTAACAGATGGTTAGGATATACTGCGATAAATGGATCCAACTCAGGTCATGTTAAGTTCGTATCTGGTGGATTATCTCATCAAGATCAAGACATTAAATCAAGTGGTCCGATGAGAAAATCAGAGTGTTATTTCTGTAAAAGAGATGGATATATAAGAGCTTTCTGCTACAAGTTTCGGAATAAAATAAGTAAACTCAAGCATCTGGGGAAGTTTTTTGGAATGGATATCGGAATCAGATCTGGGTAAAGAAGTCTGATTTATATCAAACTACATCAGGAAGTAAATCAGAAGCTGGGTTCAGATGCAGTATGGCGTTTGTAACTAAGGAGCAAGTGGATACTGGTCCATGGTATTTTGACAGTGACTGCTCACATCATATGACTGGTATGCTTGACAATCTGCAGGATGTTAAAAAAATTAAAGGAGGAAAGGTGACTTTCGGCGATGGAGGATACGGAGCTATACAAGCTAAAGGGAGAACTAGTAGTGCAGAACTTCCACAATTAATGAACGTATATCTAGTTCAAGGTTTAAAAGCTAATTTGATAAGCGTAGTCAGCTGTGTGATGAAGAAGTGGAAGTTACTTTCACTAAAATTGATTGCAAGGCCATCAATGAAATCGGTGATGTTATTCTAAGAGGAAGAAGATCTGGAAATAATTGTTATATGTGGGAGAACAATACAATATTTTTTTTTTCAGCAAGAGATGAACTTAGTTTGAATTTATGGCATCAACATCTTGGGCATATGAACACAAGAAACTTAACCACTCTTGTCAACAAAGAGATTGTGAGAGGAATACTGAAAATCAAAGGAGAAGACAAGATGGTGTGTGGTCCATGTAGTAAGGAAAAACAAGTAAAAATTCAACACAAGAAAGTTCCATATGTTCAATCAAAAGCAGCATTGGACTTGGTGCATATGGATTTGATGGGACCTATGCAAGTTGAAAGCTTGGCTGGGAAGAGATGTTTTTGTATTAGTGGATGATTTTCCAAGATACACATGGATTAGACTTCTTCGTGAGAAATCTGATACAACAGATAGTTTAAGAATTTGGGCATTGCAATTAATAAATGAGAGAGGAAGAATCGAGAGAATAAGAAGTGATCATGGAATTTTTGTGAAGATCATGGTCATTCTCATCAGTTTTCATCACCTAGAACTCCACAACAAAATGGGGTGGTGGAGAGGAAAAACAGGACACTTCAAGAAATGACTAGAGCAATGATACATGGAAACCAAGTTCCAGAAAGATTTTGGGCTGAAGCACTAAGCCTACTACATTATAAATAGAGTTTATGTTAGAAGAGACTCAATGAAGACTCCTTATGAGATGTGGAAGGGGAAGACACCAAATCTAAGCTATTTTCATGTGTTTGGATGCAAGTGTTACATCCTCAATGATAAATATTATCTTGGGAACTTCGATTCTAAAAGTGATGAAGGAATCTTTTTGGAATATTCATAAAGTAGTACAGCTTTCATAGTCTACAACAAGAGGACATGTGCAATTATGGAATTGGTTAATGTTGTGTTTGATGATAATTATCTTAGTAAATAGAGTGAAGAAAACTCTGAGAGTGATACAGAATAAGATGATTTGAGCGTAACAGAAGAAAATGAAACTTTTACAGAGAAAACTAAATCAGACCAGAATGTTGTTCAGGAAGTAGTACAACAAGTTCATCGAAATCATTCAGCTGCAGATATCATTGGAAATATAAAAGATGGAATGAAGACCAGAGGTATAAAGATTGATTTCAAGAAAATGGCCAGTAATATAGCTGTGTGGGAAACAGTTCAATGTGAATGTTTTTTGTCCGCAATTGAACCAAGAAATCATGTTGAAGCTCTTGATGATGATTTCTGGATTATAGCCATGGAAGAAGAACTTGAGCAATTTGTGAGAAACAATGTATGTGAATTAGTTCCACAACCAGAAGGAGTTAATGTTATAGGAACAAAATGGATCTTTACAAATAAATCTGATGAACATGGTGTTGTAGTACGAAATAAGGCAAGGTTGGTAGCTCAAGGATATACTCAGATGGAAGGTGTCGATTTTGAAGAAACATTTGCACCAGTAGCAAGGTTGGAATCCATTAGATTGTTTCTTGGGACGTCTTGCATATTAAACTTCAAAGTGTATCAAATGGATGTAAAAAGTGCATTCTTGAATGGGATTTTGAAAGAAAAAGTTTATGTGGAACAACCTAAAGGCTTTGAAAACCTGGTTCATTCTGAGTATGTCTACAGGTTGGATAAAGCTCTTTATGGATTAAAACAAGCCTAGAGCATGGTATGAACGCTTGACAAATTTTCTGATTGAGCATGGATACATAAGAGGAAGTGTTGACAAAACACTCTTTGTGTTAGAGAAAAAGAAAGAGATTATGGTTGTTTAAATTTATGCCCTGTTCCAAAAATCGGTCAAATCGGCCGATTATACGGCGTGGAATCGCTAGGCAGTATAGAGCCGCTGCGATTACACCCAAATCGGGAAGAAAATCGGAATTTTTTTTTTTTTTTTGATTTTGACTTGATTTTCTATTTATATATGATGTTAAATCTGAAGATCTACTACTTTTATATCATACCTAATTGAATATAAGATGAAATTGGTAGAAACTGAGCTAAAAAAAAAGTTGCGGCCATAGATTAAGGTTTGACAGTCGCTGGATCGGGTGGAGAAGAAGACCGGGAAAATTACTGTTTTGCCCTTCGTAATAAAAAGGGCAAAAAATGGACAAAATAGACACAGAGAGTCGAACTCGCAACCTTAGTTATTTTAGAGTGTTAAACCGATTGAGCTGTCAAACATTTTTGAAATACTACGGCAAACAATATATATATAACCCTAAAAATTAAATATTTTATAATTTATTATATATAATAATAAAAAACCCTAAACTAATCCCTGATTAATCTCCGATTTAAATCCGATTTTCCGATTAATCGCTAGGCCCTCAGTCACCGCCCGACTAGCGCCTAGCGATTATTAAAACAGGGAATTTATGTAGATGATATTATTTTTGGGAGCACTTCACAGTCTATGGTGGATCAATTTGTGGAAAGCATGACTAAAGAGTTTGAGATGAGCTTGGTTAGAGAGCTAAAATACTTTATGGGTTTGAAAGTTACACAATCAAATGATGGAATATTCATTTCTTAGAGTACGTATGCAAAGCAGCTCCTTAAAAAAATTTCAGTTCGACAAATGCAAAGAAGCAAGGACGCCAATGAGTACATCAATGAAATTAACAAAAGATGAAAATGACAAAAATGTGGATGCAAAGCTTTACAGAAGCATGATTGATAGTTTATTATATCTTACAACTACAAGACCAAATTTATGTCTGAGTGTGGGTATGTGTGCAAGATATCAAGCTAAGCCTAAGAAATCACATCTAGAAGCGGTTAAGAGAATTTTGAAGTATGTTAAAGGAACTACAAATCTTGGACTATGGTTCTCTAAATGTTCAAACAAGAAATTAGCAGGTTTTTGTGATGCAGACTGGACAGGATGTGCAGATGATAGGAAAAGCACAAGTGAAAGATGTTTTTTTCTTGGAAACAACTTAATTTCATGGTTGAGTAAAAAACAAAATTCTGTGTCTTTGTCCACAACAGAGGCAGAATATATTGCTTTGGGAAGTTGCTGCACACAACTTTTATGGATAAAACAAATGGCAGCTGATTATGGAATGGATTCCAGAGAATTGCAGGTTTATTGTGACAGCAAAAGTGTCATAGATATCTCTAAAAATCCAGTACAACACTCAAGAACCAAGCATATAGATATTCGACATCATTTTATAAGGGATCTTGTGGAAGGTAAACATGTTTTGATTGATCATGTTGTTACAAAGTCACAACTAGCTGATTTATTCACAAAATCGCTGGATTTCAATCGATTTGTTGCTCTACGGAATGCAATTGGTATTTGTGAAGTATGAGCTGTGTTAGTCAGAAGGGTGTACAGAAGTTCGAAGATGAAAAGGGATTATTTGTTTTTGATCGGGATGGATCATAATTCTAGTGAGCTTAAATCAATAATATAAAGGGCTTATAACATTAAGAGGTTGAAGTTTGGGTTTAGTATTAAGTTTTTTAATGAAACCTGGGCTTGTTTTTGATAGAAGAGGTTTTTTTTTTTTTGTGATTTGTTTTTTTGGGGGTTGTTTTAAACAAAAAGGAAAAGGGATCTCTAGGGTTGTCGAGATTTAAAAAAAAAAAAAACTTAGGAATTATTGAACATGGTGAGAGCATCTCGCAAAGGGGCGACTGGAGGAAGAAGGGTTGCTCGTGAATCTCGATTAGAAGGAAACAAAAATCGACCTCAGCTTGTTGATGATTTGAGTGACACCGAAGTCAGAACAAGTCTAGTTCTTTATGAAGGTGACAAAGGTTCAATCGATGAGGGTAAAGAGTGTAGATCTGATGGTGATGAGATCGAGAAATCAACTGAAGTAGCATCCTCAGAAGAAAAAAATCGCCAAATCCAAAGAAAGCAAAGGAGACAATGGAGAAGATGAACAAGAGATTTTCTCTTTTGATGATGAAACCGAACCAACACAAGTATCGGTTCAGGAACAGTTGGATCGCGCTGCTCGGAGAAAGAGGATTCATAAACAGTTGGGTCCTTCTCCCCCTAAAAAGCGACAAAAACAAGATGAAGAGCTTAGGACGAAGTCTCCAATTCGGTCCAAATATTTCTTCTTAGCCAAAGCAAAAAGGAGGTACAAATCTTTTTTTATTTAGAGACTTCATAGAGGAACGAGTGGTTGATTTTAACGAGGAAGATAAATGGGGATATTTGGCTTTGATTAAAAATGGAAATTTAGAAGCAACTGTGTCAGGATTAGCTAGTTATGTAAAGGATATTGTGTGTGAATTTTATGCACATTTACCTAGCAAGAAAACTGATAAGGGAGTCAAGGTGTTTGTCAGAGAACATATGTATGATTTTTCTCTTTCGGCTATCAACAATTATCTAAAATTTGCTCCTTTAACAAACGATGAACTCAAAGCTGATGCCGATGCTGATAGTGTTAGTTTAGAGAAGGTTGCTGACATCTTGAGTGAAGAGAATAGGTTTGTTTGGGGAAAGCTTAATACCAGAAATTTGTCTGCAAGAGTTGGAGCTCTTTTTCGCATTGCATCTTCTAATTGGTTTCCTGCTACTAATCAGGGTTATAACTCTGAAGAAAGAGCTCGGTTAATTTATAAGATGTTTCATGGTATTCGGACTGATGTTGGTAAGTTGGTGTTTAAGCAAGTGATGGAGCTTCGTTCGTTTCAGAAGAATGCGTCACGAAACATTTTGTTTCCTCGGATTATCTTTGGTCTTCTTGAGCATCAAAATAAAGTCAGAGTTTTTAAGAAAGTAAAATACATTCCTCCAGTTTTCTACATAAAGGATAAGAGAATTGGTGAAGCCTATGATGCATGGTTCAAAAAGAAGCATCCCAAATCGGCCAAAAGTTTTTTTTCCAGAATCAGCGAATGTATCTCAAGATGAGTCGGATCAAGATGTTGAAGTCTTGCAGCTTGGGAGCATTTGAATTCCACAAATTGGACAAGAGGATCAAGCAGTGACTTATGAATCTCTTGTGGATGTTGCCCAGGCTCTTCAGACTATCACACATGTTGTTCATCGCCTGATTCAAAATCATCCCTTGTCAAAGATGATTTAAGCTCTATTTTTAACATATATGTTCTCAAGCTGGGGGAGATGGTGTGAGTAAGAGTTTGTGGGAGAGTTTCTCTTTTTCATTGGAAGCTTCGGTTGTAGGATTTTGGGGGAGTTCTCTTTAACATTTCAAGCTTCGGTTGTATGTTTTTTGAGGAAGCTATAAAACACAAGGTTGTTGTTTATCTTAAAAAACTTTAAACGGCTCTATTGGATATTTGTTAAAATTGAAGCGGCTTTAAAGAAAGTTCTTTCATTTGCATTGCTACAAACATGAGCTTGAGAGACACAATATTAAAAAGGGGGAGATCGAAGATGCAAACATCTGATACAAACGCTGTCCTAAGGGCAAGTAGGACAAGAAGTAATAAAAGCAAATCATAAAGAACCAAAAAAATGGAAATAAGTCATGACGTTTAATGTATTAATTGATAAGGAAAATTACAAGAGCTGGAAGCTTGGAGAAAAGTCTAGAAGCTTGAAGAAGCAAAGAAAAGCTTGGAAAAAGGAAATTTAGGAAAGATAAAAAATTTATTTTTTTCTCAAAGAACAATAAAATTGTCAATTCCTGTTAGCATTAGAATAGGAAAAAAGCTTGTTGTATGGCACACCTGTTAGTATAAATAAGGGACCTTGGTGTAAATGCAGATTCTAGAACAACTAGCTCTGAGGAACAAGTTGTTGTGCCGGACAGAGAGTTGTGCCAATCGGGAAGCTGTATCAGATCACATACGCATGAGTTGCTGACATGGATGCGTGAGCTGATGTGGCAAGACATGAGTAGATTTGATGATGTGTCGAGGAAAGTTGCTGACTTGGCATTGAAGATAGAGACGAGATTGTACTTGGAGATATGAAGAATATTCTCTACAACAAATAAGGAAAGGATAAGCTTGAGCAGCAAACAGTTTCATTATCCTTGATACTTGAAGATTCGCCTTGTAAGGTTTCTCAAGTCATGTATATATATTCTAAGAGTAGGCCACGAGCCAATTTGAGCACTCTAGAATATTGATAGGTTTGTAAACTTCGAAGCCACAAAAATAAGGCTTAGAAGGTGTGTTCCCAGTTCTCTGTGACTTAATCAGGGAGGTGATTAAGTGCGCAGAGAATTGTTTTTCTTTCTCTTAAATCTATACTGATGAGAGTTTAGATAGAAAAGAGAGAGGGTTAGTTTTATTCTCTTAGATCTACACAGGTGTGTGTTTAGATAGAAAAGAGAGAGGGTTAGTTTTATTCTCTTAGATCTACACAGGTGTGTGTTTAGATAGAAAAGAGAGAGGGTTAGTTTTATTCTCTTAGATCTACACAGGTGTGTGTTTAGATAGAAAAGAGAGAGGGTTAGTTTTATTCTCTTAGATCTACACAGGTGTGTGTTTAGATAGAAAAGAGAGAGGGTTAGTTTTATTCTCTTAGATCTACACAGGTGTGTGTTTAGATAGAAAAGAGAGAGGGTTAGTTTTATTCTCTTAGATCTACACAGGTGTGTGTTTAGATAGAAAAGAGAGAGGGTTAGTTTTATTCTCTTAGATCTACACAGGTGTGTGTTTAGATAGAAAAGAGAGAGGCTTAGATTCATTCTTGGTCGGGATCAATCCTATTGGATAGAATAGGTTGAATAAGGGCCGAGACAAAATTGTATCACTGTAAGAGATAAATTTTGTTAATAAGATTGAATAGAAAAGCGTTGATTTGCGTGTTCCAAGTGTAAATCTGTGTGTTGTGCTTCTCTATACCTTAACACTTGGCCTCAAAGTAGAGGCAGAGATTTAGAGTTTAAGAATTCCTAGCAATTGAATCTGAAGCTTAAGAAATATAGCGTAGAGATTCAAAGAAGGCAGAGGGGTTTTTGAGAGAGGTTCTTGATCAAGCTTGTGATCTAAGAACTTGAGATTGAGAGGATAGAAAATAGTTTGAAAGAAAGAATTGTAAACGTATTTTCTATTAATCAATGAGAAAATCCTTGTGTTAATTGTTGATTTAGTTTCTGTACCAATAGCTCTTACACTTTCAGAATCCGTAAAGCTTGCTTTGTTTTGATGCGGCATTGGTTTGCTCCACGACAATCTCCGGTGGGATCTTCAGTGTTAAATAGTGGTGGTGGTTTGCTGTACGTGGATTTTCTAACCCGTGAGAGATGGTTCTTGTAACTATTAGGGATACAACTTCATGCTCAGGGATTGTGGTTGGAGGCGGCTTCATTTTTCTGCCCGTAAATGCTCTCCGGTGCCGTCGGGTGTGATTTAGTCCACTCCACGTTGATCACAGTTTTCATTTTTTAAGAAAATTTTTCATTTGCTGCGCACCACTTATTCCGTTTGTCCCATAGCTAGTGAGTGATCATGAGTACGAGAGGTCGAGCCCTCTCTCGCCCCATTATTCTAAAAAAATCATCTAAAAAAACGTAGAGAGTAGTTTCTAGTTCTTCTTCCAATTAAATTAAGTATACGCCATTCTCAATTTGGAATTAGCAATATAATTTCGTTTCAGTAACTTGCGTTAATATCTTAAAACTAAAGAAACGTTACAACAGCAGTAAGTTTTTCTGTCACCAAATTAAAAAAAAAAAACACCCTATGAATTAATAGAAAACCTTGGATCACCAAAAAAAATTGTTCAAAGTTGCACCAAATTGGAAATCCCTCCAAATAATTTAATCATGTTTCAATGCATCTTCGCAAATCTCAGTTTTGCTATTAACACTCCCCTAAGTAGTTTATTTAACCAACGTATCAAACGCTATCATATACTCATTATTATTGAGTAAAAGCAAGCTGTCCAGTGTATCATTTTTTTGTTTGTATAGGTAATAGGTTCATCTTTTATGTCGACGTATTAACTTCTTATTCCATGAATTTGACGTTGTAATTAAAATAAAATAATGATACACTGGACTTGCTTTTACGATAATAATGAGTAAAATCTTGTTAAATATTCGATGAACCTACAAAAAAGAACTATAATAAAAATGTAGAATAACCAAGTGTTTTAATCACAAACCAGTACCACTAACTCGTAAACGAATCAACACACTACTCTCTATTTTACACACTCTTTGAAAGTCTCGATGATGAATGATATGAAGTTCTTGATGATCATCGCCGTCGTCATCTCGGCGTCTTTGTTTCCAGCGTTGGTGTTCGGATCTCGTCCGGTGAAATGTGACAATTGCATTGACAGTGGAGAAGAAAAGATCACCATGATGAAGAAGATGAGATCAAGTTTGGATTTGAGCCGTAGGATTCTTCAAGCTTCAAGATATATAAACTATGATGCAATGAAGCAAAACAAACCAGCTAAACCAGATGGTAAACCTGATCAATCCGATAACACTTACCGACGAGGTTGCACTGCTGCTACAGAATGCCACCGCTTTACGAATTAAAATATTTCACAATTCGAATAATTTGTTGTGTTTTATTTTATTTTTAGTTAGTTTTTTTTTTTCAATCGCATTTCACAATTCTCATTGTGATAAAATGAGACCTACTAATTATGATTAGAATTTGCACTGTAGTTAAAAAATGATTATTAAGTGAATCATATGAAAACCATCTTGTCAATATTAGTTTATGGACATTTACATATCTACAGCTACATCTTCATCATCAGTATCATCATCTTCCCAGTCGAGGTTAAATGAATTAGCAGCTTTCTTAAGCTCGGTTAAACCGGTGAGATCTTCCAGGTATGTAGGATGGTTAATAGCTTCAAGTATGAAACTGTTTCCTCTCTCTCGATACTCAGATATCACCTGAATATAATAAAAGTTAAAAAAAAACGTTATGAGCTTCGCGAGAGCTTGGTTCTGTTAGAAAAGTTTTCATGTGGAAAAACTTACGGTTTCAGAGCAAGCTGTACAACTGTTGGAGGCTTGGCCAAGCAGCGTGATCTGTGAGAACTGAGAAACTGAGCCTCGAATCTGATGAGGTAATATCCCGAGAGGCGAATCATCATTGTTTCCTCCATTACTCAAGCTCGAATTGTCGCCTTTTGCATTGATACTGTATCAAACATATGTAAGACGATAAGGCTGAGTATTGAATTTTCAATGTATTGTTTTCAAAAGACTTACCCAAGTGGGTGTTGTAGGACTCCAACTAAGAGTTCAACGGCAAGAGCTCCTGCAATAGGAGCTAGACCTGGCCGTGTAACAGTGCATTGCTGGTCTAGAGTTCGATCAGTCATTGACTGCAAATACAAGAAAAGAGCAGGTCACGACAAATCAGAGCTGAACCAGAGGTATCACAAAACAACAACAAAATATCAAAACCAAAGAAGCCAAGGGAATTTACATCCTGAGGTGCAACCACATCGTTGCAAAAGTAACATCCAAGTCTCTGTTTGTTTGTCTTGTTCATGTCAAGATTCTGCATATCATCAGACAGGGAGGTCGGGCCAGCGCCATGGCGCATTACCATGTAGCTATCGAAACCTAAAGCCGCGTTTATAGCAATCTGAGTTTCAAATCAAACACCAACATATCAAGCAGATTGTTATTATACTTATACTTAACCAGCAAGATAGAAAGAAAGAAACAGAGTTGAGTTACCTTATTGGCATTAGCACAAAGAAGAGAAGGTAACCACCGGCTTTCTCTTGTATCAGTTAACAAGAACACGGCATCATGAGATTCAATCAAATCGCTAAGACGTTTACAATCTGCGAGAATAGAATCCTCTTCTTGGCTAGAAATCGGATGTCCAGGCATCGGTATAGCCATAACAACTCCACTAGATTCCATTGCTGGAAATATCTGTTTGAGACTTTTAACAGCAGCAACAGCTTTAAACTCGCCACGGCCTACACAATCTTCAAATGTGTAGAGAGATTGCCTGACTGGATTAGACATAGCTACTTTACCATAATCAACAAAGGTGATATTGCGGATTCCCCAACCCTAAATAAAGAAAAGATAAACAAGTTCTTAAGTAATCAGTGAGTTCGTAAGATTGTTTGATCTTGCACTCTCTTCGATACATACCATAAGGGTGCGAGCAACTTGGCAGCCCAATGTACCAGCTCCAAGAAGAAGGCATTTGACAGAGGACAAAACGTTTAAGTCAAGAGACGGTAATGCACGCCATCTCATTAACTTTAAGTTTAAATCAACAGCAGAAACAGCCAACCTGCAAAAGGATGAGGATGCGTTTCTTTAAACAGACTATACCTATTTATTTGTTGGAATCTTTGACATGGAGCAGAAAATCACCTTGTTGGATCCATAGAATTAGCAAGGCTAATGGATCGGGGTACTCGTTTCCCTTTGTTAAGCTCCCATCCCACTGAGTTAGGTACAGTCGGAGCTGATTCACCTGATGCAAGTGTAACTGAGGCTTGACCAACAAGGGAAAGGTTCAAGTCAGCGAAACCACGACTCTCTCTGTAGCAAAAGAACCAAACTGTCTCGAGGTTCCATCTTGAGCGAATAAGTGCCAAGTAATTTCGAAGTGGCCAGCCAGGATTATTAGGAAGGTGACACGGGTCATAGAAACCAAAAAGCAACTGCAGAGAGAGAGATAGGTAAAGGTGAATTATTTTCCTATTACCTAACGTATATGGAAGAGTTAGTTACACCTTACTACCTTATGATGATCACCTTGGCACGCTTCCCAGTCTTTAAGATGTCTGATACTAGTTTTCGAATCAGAAGAAACCGAAACCAAAAAGAATGGAACATCTACAGCAGCAAAAAACAGATTTTCAGCTACTGCTAGTTGAATTTTGAAGAAAACATAAAAAGAACAAGAATGTTGAGTACCAGTAGTTAAATCTGAGTGACGCCACTCGTTACAAGCAGCGGATACTGACTCCGCCTCTTCAGAACTAAAATAAGCTGAAGCTGGCTTTAAATCTACCAAACTTGCAGGAGGATCAAGAACAAGCGCAGGAAACGCAAACCAATAACGGAAACTCCATTTCTTAAGGTCAGCGAAGGAGATAACGAGGAATCTTGATAACACAGCAGGGTCCTCAAGAGCTTTTCCTGATTGAATATCATCCCAAATCTAAAAAATTCACCAACAAAATAAGATTAGACTTCACCACAAAAGAACTGATGAGAACCAAGTCAGAGATAAGTTTTGTATTAACCTTATTGGCTTCTGCTTTGAGCAGACTTTGTTTGTCAAGTTTATGGAAGCTTTCGAGGGTATTGGTGTTATACAAAATCCCAGGAACAGGACACTTATTCCTATTTCCATGGCTAGTACTAGCAATCGATGATTGTTCATCTAAAGGCAATGACTCTGACAAAAGTGTCAGATGATTTGAGACTTGTGGATGTGAACATGGTCCATAAAAACCTGAAATTTTTCCACATTAATTCCCATCACATTAACACGCTATAACGAACCAAAAACAGAGTAACTCTAAATCTGAATTTATTAAGGATCATAAAACAGAGGATTTTAAAGTTTTCAAAATTTTCTGATTCTCTAAACCTAAACGGATCATAAGAACTTGCCCAGAAGTTAATACATCAAAATTTATGTAACAAAATCGATGAATTGGGTATTTGTTTTTGGTGTGTTTACCGGTGATTGAAATCGGAGAATCGTCGATTCCGAGTTTATCGAGTTTCAAAGACGAGAAGCTATGCCAGAAACCTTCGTCGACGGAACTGTTCAATGGAGCGAATTGAAGTATGGCTGGTGAAGTTTCTTTCTCAGACATGGCTGAGATTGCAATTTTGCTGATGAGAAGGGTCAATGAGTGTAAGGCGAAGAAGAAGACGATGACGGAGAGAAGAGAGAGTCGTGCAAGGAACAAGGTCAATCCGGGTCGGGTCGCCTTTAAATCGAAGCAAACCAAAACCGGTTTAACTTTAAAAATTAAAAACGTAAATCGAACGGCTGAGATTTTACCAACTAAACCAAACCAACCAAATTCGGTTTTGTACTGTCTTCTCAGTTTTAATTGTTAGTTGTTTTTTTTTTGGTAGGCTTTAATTGTTAGTTGTTTGATTGAACCATTCATAATCCTTTTCTTTTTTGGCAAGGCTTGTAAAAAGGGAAATTGGCACAGATAACCAAAAAAAAAACAATAATTAATTATCTAACTATTCTAACTATATAAATATCATACACACTATATAATCTACAATATATACAATTTTATCCTTATTCAACACCAACGCCAACCCCTCTACTTCCTATTAACCATGATCACCTCCGCTGGGTCACCTTCGCTGGACCACCATCGCCGGACCACCTTCACCGGACCACCATCATCGGACCACCGCCGTCGGGCCACCGTCGCCGGAACACCTCCGCTGGACCACCACCACCGGACCACTGCCGCCGGACCACCTCCGCCGGACTACCGCCGTCAGACCACCTCCGCCGGACTACCACTGCCGGACCATCCCTGCCAGACCACCGCTGATAAGCTCAAATAAATCTCTAGAGCTACTCTCTCAAACAAGAGATCACTGCAGTACTTAGGGGTCGAATCCACAGAGACTCAAGATCAAACGCAATAGATTGTAAAGTTTTGTAAATTACGCTAAACAAGTTAAATTGAATTAAAATAAAGCAATGCAAATATTTAAATAAAAGTGTTGTGAATTCAGAAAATCAAAAGAGTTAAGCCTAGGGAATTTCTCAGGAAATTATGAAATATTAAATCAGATAAATTAATTAAGGCTCAAGCAATAAAGATCAGATCTAGAACTCTAAACTTTTGGTAAATTAAATCAGTTCTCACTGCAAATAATATCTAAATTTAAAACCAGAAAATCCAAATCTCTTTGTAAAATTCTAAGAAATAAATCAGCTTTAAAAACAGGTTTAGAAAAGTTCACAGAATTATTAATTCAAATCTCTTTGTAATAAACATTTCTGCTCATCAATGGTTTAATCAGAAAAACAATTATATTCTCATATCAATTTATTTCCCTAAGATAATAATTCTAAGTGATCAATCAAGAATTATTGCGAAGAACAACCAAGGATGAAGATCATAAAAGATTAAGAACCCTAAAAAAATCTCAGATCTAATAAATCATAAAAACCCTATGAAAAACCCTAAACCTAACAGGCAAATTACTCAGACATATTAAATAAAGCACAAATCATAATTCTGAATAACATGAATAGATATTAAAAGTAAAAGAGGGAGTTCAAGAAATCTTCTCTCTACAAAGAATTTAGATCTATCTCTCCCAAAAGCTCTCAATATCCTTCTCTCAAAAACTGCTAGAAAATAACTTGAGGATTTCTAAAACCTAAAAATAATATATATATACATCCTAAAACACGTCCAGGGGCTTATGTTGCAATTATAGAAGACTTTGGGTAAATTTGTAAAACTTCCAAATTTGTTGTTCTCTCGTCGGGTAAACACGAGTGTCGATCGATGCTCCTTTGTGTGGTGTCGATCGATGCTCGTACTCTGATCCGACTCCAACTTGATTTCCTTCGGTAAAGTGCTCCAAAATGATCCAAAATGTTCCATATTGCTCCATCTGTGCCAAATTCCTAGATAACCTGTAAAGACTCAAAAATAACCTAGAAAAAAATCAAAAGACTCAAAAAAACACACTTATATCATGGTTAAAAACCGTAAAAACCATGATATATCAACTCCCCCAGACTTAGCCTTTGCTTGCCCTCAAGCAAAACAGAAACTTAAACCTGTGAAAGAGGTTTGAAAACATAGAATTCACTCAACTGCTGGTAATTGATCTTCGCACTCTTTCTCGCCTTGACTCTCAAGAACTTACTTCATATACTTTGTCAATTGAAAAGCATCAACATTCCTTACTCTAATCCCATAATCCTCTGGAATCTCTAGTCTCACCATTACCATCTCATTACATAAATTAAAGCAAGTACAGGTGAGTTCTTACCTTGTGGTATTCAAACAGTGGCATATGGACTCTCTTCAGGCCAAGACATTCTTCTTACATCTCCTTTCCTCTCCCTTTTCTCACTTCCTTTTTTTTTTCTTTTCTTATTCTTTTTTAGCAAAGGTGTAAGCGAATACCGGGGTCATCGGTAATTTACCTACCCCTCGCTTCCAAGCTTTGTGTGATCATTTGACTCAAGAGTAGAATAATGAGGTCACTGGTAATTTACCTACCTCTCTAAACTGATCAAAATCATCTCATCTTTTATTTCTCTCTTTTTTTTTGATTTTTCTTATCTTTTTTTCTTAAACACTGAAGGGAAGAGAGAGGAGAGACATACTTTAAAAAAATTTCACTGTCTTGTATGGCCTGAAGAAGAAGTCTAGTCCACTGATTTCCAACCCCAAAGTAAGAGATTAAGTCCGGTTAAAATCCTGATAAAAGTTGAGACAGCATTGGTTGAACTAGATATCCTTTGAATAAGGGCTTTCAGGATTGTTGATACAGCTCATAGTCTTTCCACACTTCAGTTCTGAGGTCAAGCTTAGTCAAGAATCATTAGAGTGTTAGCCAAAGAACAAGAACCATCAGTTAGAGATCATAATTCAACAGAAATTTTTGAAAAATTTGACTCAATAAAAACAAAATTACGGTTTTGACACAAGACACAAAAACCAAGTAAGTAGTTAGTACTAACCTCCCCCAGACTTAAACAACACTGTCCCCAGTGTTATCAAAGAAGGGAAAAGTCAAGAAACAAAAATTGTGTTGAAAAATTGAATGAAAAAGTGAACAGATTCTCGGGTTACCCATTGGTGTCGATCGATACCATGCAAGGCAGCATCGATCGACACATTCGGCGAATGGTGAGTTATGGCCGAATCTCCTTGTTAGTTGCAGTTAGTTGTGTGTTGTTGGGTCAATCCTTTGATGTTAATTCTGTTAAGAAGCACTCAAACACAAACACAGGTTAAAAGCAACATAATAGATAGATGGTTCATAAATCCAAACAACTTTCAAACACAAACTGACTCAAAGCAAGAATAAAAATGACTCAATCCTAGGAAAGGGAAAAAGATAAAGAAAAACCATGATCAGAAGCTAAAATGTAACAGAAACATCATCAGCACCACCATCATCATCAGTATCGTCAGCATCTGCAACATCCTCAGCATCCTCAGCATCCTCAGCATCCTCAGCATCCTCAACATCCTCAGCATCCTCAGCAGATGGTGAAGATGGCGAAGGGGACCTGCGCCTAGTACGCCTGGTAGGACGAATGCAGCCACACTGTAAGAGTCGAGCCATGCCATTCCAGATGGCACACAAAGTAGAAACCACATAAGTCTGATGAACTCCCTGGTCCATAGTAGCAGGATCCTCTGATGGCTCTGGAAACTCAAAGGCCGCAGTCCCAGAAGAAGAACCAGTCTCAAAACCCCCAGCAGGGTTAGTAGCAGCTGCAGCATCAGTAGTAGTCCGCGAAGTGCGATGGCGACGGGAAGGAGCATAAGCAACATAGTCAGCTGGTGGAGGGCGAAAACGCAACTGCTCAGGATCTCTACCAATGGTGGTAAGATCAGGTCGTGGAAGGCGGACAAAGTGCTCTCCTGTATCATCAATAAACCTCCACAACAAACCC
>NC_025704.1:27500837-27530419 GCF_000633955.1 Camelina sativa | reverse complement strand
CACGCAAAGCAATGTTCAGAAAATAAAGCTCTGCTGCTCGCATCTTATTAGGCTCCATCTTATACTGCAAAGTGGTAGCAACAGCCGTAAGAACATATCGGAGTACAGGATGGTGGACCTCTGATTGAAGCATCTTCTTGGAATTATAAGGACCAAGTCCTATGTAGGACCACAAAGGAGAGAGATCCTCATAGTGCTTAGGCAAAGCAACATTCTGATAAAAACGAGTCCAATGGAACACATCACACAAATGAGCAAAATCGATATCATAAGGCATTCCATTGATGAAGAAATGCAATGCACCCCCAAACGCATCTCGTGCTCGCTCATTTCTGTAAGTAATCCTAACTGATGCCATGAACTGTCACACTAAATCCGGGTACAAATCATACTGCCTAGTACATACCGTTCCTAAACCCATCCTATCAATCAAATCCAAAACCTCATCATGAATGTCCAACCTACGAAGAATGACAGGATCAACAAACCTTGTAGGCTCAATCTCAACTCCCAACCATGCATTATAGAGCATTGTTTCATACTCTCCCCAAGCACCCACTGGTCTATTGATGAATTCAGGCTTGCTAAGCTCAGGAAGCTTGTGTTGAGGCCATTCTATCTTTGATGGAATTGGTTGACCTTCTTCTTTTGGCCATGGAAACCTTGATGGAATGGGAGATGGAAGAGAGAGGTATGGTAAAGTGGTGGGAGCCGTCGTCGAACGTCGTGGAGGTTGGGGAAGGTCCGCCGGAGCTCGCGGAGGCGGCCGGCTGCCGGATTGACGAGGTGGGCGAGCTGAAGAAGAAGCTTCGCCGTCGTTCTTTCGAGTCCTCTTGTTGGCTGTCATCACTCCAAAACACGAAATTGACACTAGATCCAGGTAGAGGGGAGAAAATCGAGTGGATTAGAGCTTGGAATCACTCAAAACGGAGCTGAAATGAGAGAGTTATGAGCAATTTAGGGTTAGCTCGAATTTGGGTTGAAAGAGGGAAGAAGACGAAGTCTCACGATTTTAAGCTTCCTCTCTCGGATTTAAGTGGTATCGACCGATGCTCTTATAAGGTAGCATCGATCGATGCTTCTTCTGTCGGACCCGGCTCACTTTCGATCACAAGCCCACTCGATTGAAACCCAACAAAATCAAACCCGATGGCCCGTTTGCTCGCCTCTGTCCATAAGAGTGTCGACCGATGCCCATTTACATGGTATCGGTCGATGCTAGCTCTGATCAATGGTATTCGTAACTTCTCTCTTTTTTTTTTTTAATTCTGAAACAATAAAACTCAAAACCAAAAATTAATATGTTAGTGATCCTAAAAAGCAAAAATTCAAAATAATTAATTCTTACCAGTGGGTTGCCTCCCACTCAGCGCTTGTTTTAAGTCATTAGCTTGACTTGGCAGCGGATTAGGCAGAGGGTGCATCATCCAAACGCATAATGTGTCAGTCTGGTATCTCAGCTTTCGCCCAATAGTGTTTCACCCTTTGGCCATTAACAGTAAATTTCTCCCCTTTTGAGTTCAACAGCACAATAGCTCCATATGGTCTGACTTCTTGAACAGTAAAAGGACCAGACCAGCGGGAACGCAGCTTTCCAGGAAACAGCTTCAAGCGGGAATTGTAAAGGAGTACCTGGTCATTTGGCTCAAAGTGCCTGGAGATGATCTTCTTATCATGATAAGCTTTGGTCCTCTCCTTGTACAGCTTGGAATTCTCAAATGCATGAAATCTCAGCTCATCCAACTCATTCAACTGCACTAACCTTCTCTCTGAAGCTGTCTTGGCATCAAAATTCATCAACTTAACTGCCCAGGCTGCTTTGTGCTCTAACTCCACTGGAAGATGACAGGCTTTACCATAAAGCAGATGGAAAGGAGTAGTCCCAAGTGGTGTTTTATAAGCAGTTCTATATGCCCAAAGTGCATCATCAAGCTTCATAGCCCAATCTTTCCTTGTAACACCCACTGTTTTCTCTAGAATCTCCTTAATCTGCCTGTTGGAGACTTCAACTTGTCCACTAGTCTGCGGATGATATGGACTAGCCACTCAATGTTGAACACCATACTTTTTCAGCAGCTTCTCAAACACTTTATTGATAAAGTGCTTACCTCCATCACTGATGAAAATGCTAGGAACTCCAAACCGCGGAAAGATAATGGTCTTAAACAGCTTAAGAACCACAGCAGAATCATTCGTTGGACTTGCAATTGCTTCAGCCCACTTGGAGACATAGTCAACAGCCACTAAGATGTATTGATTCTTTTAAGAAGATGGGAATGGTCCCATAAAGTCAACGCCCCAACAATCAAAAACTTCAACCTCAAAGATAAAGTTTTGTGGCATCTCATGCCTCTTACTAAACTGACCTTTCCGCTGACAAGCATCACATCTAGAGACAAACTCATTAGCATCCTTGAACATTGTTGGCCACCAAAACCCAGCTTGTAGAACCTTAGACACTGTCTTGAAAGTAGCAAAGTGTCCAGCGTAATCTGATCCATGACAGTAAAATAGAACATCAGGAACTTCTGTCTCAGCTAGACATCTTCTGTAAACACCATCACTGCAATGCTTGTACAAATAAGGCTCATCCCAATAATATCTCCTTAGCTCTCTCAAGAACCTCTTCTTATGATAGCCTATGAATTTTTCTGGTTCTACCTCTGCAGCAAGATAATTGGCAATATCAGCATACCAAGGTTGATTGGAGCTAGCCACAGCAGCTAAGTCTCCATCATTAGACCAATCCGTTTCGGGAAACAAAGGGTGTCGATCGATGCCACCTGGTTGGTGTCGATCGACACCATATGCATCCGAAGACAAAACCTTCGACTCTTCAGTCCGAAACCCAGTATCAACAAAATAAACATGCTCTTCAGGTAGACAATCACGAATTGGGACATCATCATCAATCCTAATCCTGGACAAGTGATCAGCAACACCATTCTCTATCCCCTTCTTATCCCTCACTTCAATGTCAAACTCTTGTAGAAGAAGAATCCATCTCAAAAGTCTAGGCTTAGCATCCTTCTTCTGCATCAAGTACCTTAATGCAGCATGATCAGTATGAACAATGACTTTTGAACCAACCAGATAAGATCTAAACTTCTCAAAAGCAAACACCACAGCCAACAACTCCTTCTCTGTTGTTGCATAATTTCTTTGTGCCTCATCAAGTGTCCTGCTTGCATAGTAGATTGCATGAAGCTTCTTATATTTTCTTTGTCCCAGCACTGCTCCTACTGCAAAGTCACTAGCATCACACATTACTTCAANCGGGAAACAAAGGGTGTTGATCGATGCTGGTGTGGTGTCGATCGACACCGCATGCATCCGAAGACAAATTCGTGGAATCATCAGTCCGAAACCCAGTATCAACAAAATAAACATGCTCTTCAGGAAGACAATCACGAATTGGAACATCATCATCAATCCTAATCCTGGACAAGTGATCAGCAACACCATTCTCTATCCCCTTCTTATCCCTCACTTCAATGTCAAACTCTTGTAGAAGAAGAATCCATCTCAAAAGTCTAGGCTTAGCATCCTTCTTCTGCATCAAGTACCTTAATGCAGCATGATCAGTATGAACAATGACTTTTGAACCAACCAGATAAGATCTAAACTTCTCAAAAGCAAACACCACAGCCAACAACTCCTTCTCTGTTGTTGCATAATTCCTTTGTGCCTCATCAAGTGTCCTGCTTGCATAGTAGATTGCATGAAGTTTCTTATCTTTTCTTTGTCCCAGCACTGCTCCCACTGCAAAGTCACTAGCATCACACATTACTTCAAAAGGCAGATCCCAATCTGGTGGCTGAACAATAGGTGCACTCACAAGCTCCTGCTTAATCCTCTCAAAGGCTATGCGACATTCATCAGTGAATTCAAACTTGACATCTTTGCACAACAAAGCAGAAAGTGGTCTTGCTATCTTGCTGAAATCTTTGATAAATCGCCTATAGAACCCTGCATGTCCAAGAAAGCTCCTCACTGCCTTCACATTCTCTGGTAGTTGAAGACTTGTCATCACCTCTATCTTAGCGCGGTCAACTTCTATTCCAGCTTCTGAAACCCTGTGGCCAAGCACTATGCCATCTCTAACCATAAAATGACATTTTTCCCAGTTTAGCACCAAATGCTTCTCTTCACACCTTGCTAGCACCTTACAGAGATTATCCAAACAGCTTTTGAATGAAGATCCATAAACTGAAAAATCATCCATGAACACCTCCATATAATCCTCAATCATATCAGTGAAGATTGACATCATGCATCTCTGAAATGTTGCAGGAGCATTACAGAGACCAAAAGGCATTCTGCGGTAAGCGAAGGTACCATAGGGACAAGTGAAGGTGGTCTTCTCTTGGTCATCAGGATGAATAGGAATCTGGAAAAAGCCTGAGTAACCATCCAAAAAGCAGTAGTATGGATGATTAGCTAACCTCTCCAACATCTGGTCAATGAAAGGAAGTGGGAAGTGATCTTTCCTTGTTGCAGCATTCAGCTTCCTGTAGTCTATGCACATCCGATGACCAGTAATTGTCCTTGTAGGGATCAGCTCATTCTTGTCATTCTTCACCACTGTGACTCCACCCTTCTTAGGAACAACATGTACCGGACTAACCCAATTGCTGTCAGATATTGGATAGATGATCCCAGCATTCAGCAGCTTCATGATCTCCTTCTTGACAACATCTTGCAGATTCGGATTCAGCCTCCTCTGATGCTCAATGGATGTCTTAGCTCCTTCCTCAAGATGAATCCTATGCATACACAAGTCTGGAGAGATTCCTGCAATATCATCAAGAGAATAGCCAAGAGCCTTGCGAAACTTGCGCAGCTTGCTTAGCAGTAAAGTGAGCTCTGCATTGTTTAAGGAAGCACTAACAATAACAGGATAAGAAGAGTTCTCACCTAGATATGCATACCTTAAACCTGCAGGAAGTGGCTTGAGATCAACCTTTGGAGCTTTTTCAAGACTCCAATCAGAAACCTTTGCAGCTTGTGAAGAAGTACAAACCAATTCCTCTTGTGCAACCAGCTTCTTCACTTGTTCATTAGCATCAAGCAGTTTGACATACCCAGCAGCAATGTCATCTAGATGCTCAGCTTCTTCAGCAGAAGCAACCAATGCTCTCTCTAAAGGATCCTCAGGATGCAGCTCCTGGAATATCTCCTCAGCCAGATTAGACAATGTGTCTACATAGAATGTCTGGCCATCAATGGTTGGCCTCTTAACCAACTTCTCCATGTCAAAGCGCATTTGTAAATCACCAATGTTGAGACCAATCTGACCCTTCTTGACATTAATTATAGCTCAGTAGCTAAGAATGATCTTCCCAGAATAAGAGGGTCCTTGGGTTCCTCCTCATACTTTAACACCACAAAATCAGTAGGTATCAAGCACTCACCAATCTTAATTGGAACATCTTCAAGAACACCATCTGGAATACGAACGGACCGGTCAGCAAGGATGAGAGTGAGCTTAGTAGGCTGGAAGTCTGTCATTCCCAGGCTGAGTGCTACTGATCTTGGCATGAGGTTGACACTAGAACCAAGATCACACAAAGATCTAGCAAATTTGTCAGTGAAGATAGTGCAATCAAGAACAAAGCTCCCTGGATCAGGAAGTTTTTCTGGGATCTTGTTCTGAATGATGGCACTGACTTGGGCTGATATCATCATAACTCCTTGCTCAGCATTAAAATCCTTGGTTACCATCCTCTTGACATATCTCCTAAGCATTGGAGAAGTCTTAACAGCATCAACCAAAGGCAACTCAAGAATAAGCTTATCCATCATGGTCTTGCACTTGGCATCATCTAGCTCTTGTTTAGACTTCCTTGGATTTTTGGGGAAAGGAACCTTAGGTGTGTAAACTCTTTCTGCAACTGGAGTAGAAGACTTCACATTCGCAGTTTCTGTCCGTGGTTGGCGTCGATCGATGCCACCTGGTTGGTGTCGATCGACGCTTTGTTCTGGGATTTTGTTCGAAACTTTGCATGGTTTGGGTGTCGACCGATGCCCATCTGTGTCGGTCGATACTGGCTCGGCAGAAACATCCTCTTCGTCGTCTATATCAATCAACTCCTGTAGATCATCAGTTTGATTCTTCTGGGGTATAGGATGGAGTTGTTTGCCACTTCTCAAAGTCACTGCATTGCAAGAATGTTTAGGATTTGATTCAGTTCTTGAAGGGAGATAACCTTCTTGCCTTTTCACAGACCCAGCAGTCTGCGCAACCTGAGTTTCCAGCTTCTTGACATAGATGTTCAAAGCTTCAAACTTCCCATTAAGATCAGTGTAGACATTATCCAGCTTCCCATTGAAAGTCACGGTCATTTGTTCTTGGCCTTGCAAAAGCTGCTCAAGCATAGCTTCCATCTTACTAGTTTCAGCGGACTTAGGAGGTGGAGACTGATATGAGTTGTTGCCATAAGTCCTTGTGAATCCACTGTTTTGTTGCTGCTTCTGATATTCAGGTTTGGGTGTGAAACCAGAAGAGTTGCCCTGAAAGTTACTGCGCTGGCTGTTTCCACTGTAAGGCCTACTACCTTGCTGATTTCCAAACCTCTGCCCCTGATTCCCATAGACATAGTTCACCTCTTCTTCCTCATAATTTCCTTGATCAGATTCTGGCTCATATGTCTCAACTTCAGCAGCAAAATGAATAGATTTCTTACCCACAAGGAGATTATGCACAGAATCCAGCTTAGCATTAACAGAAGCTAACTGGTGTGAGTCATATCCTCCATGTAATCTCTTCCTTTCAGCATCTGCTCTCTTAGTACTATTGCTAGCAGCTAAGTTCTCAATCAACAATTCAGCATCTACTGGCAATATTGTCTTGAAATTCCCATGACTTGCAGCATCTAAAGCCAACTGATACTCCCAGTCACACCCTCTGAAGAAGATACTTAGCAATTGAACCCTTGAGAAACCATGGTGTGGACAGTCCCTTTGATAAGCCTTGAATCTTACCCAAGCTACTTTGAAAGCTTCATCCGGTCTCTGCTTGAAGGAAGACAGCTTGATTCTCAACTCATCTGATATTGCATCATCATAGAAGTGGTTGAGGAAGGCCACCTTGACATCACGCCAGCTTGTTAATGATCCAGCAGGCAGCTGTTTCAACCATTGAGATGCCTCTCCTGCAAGTGAGTAAGGGAAGAGTTTGCAGAAGATGTAGTCCTCAGTTACCCCATTAGCCTTGATGCTAGTCACCAGATCCTCAAAATGCTCAATGTGATCCAAGGGCTTCTCATTGGGCAAAGCAGAGAAAGGTCTCTGCCCAACTAGTTGAAAGTATGCAGGTTTCAACTCAAAATCATTCCTCTGAAAAGGGAGAGGAACAATAGCAGACCGGTTCTCATACACCAGATCAGCCCGATTGTAGTCAGCAATGGTCCTGATCAGATCCCGGTTGTTCTCCTGTCGTCGAACTGGGTTCTGTACGTGGTTGGCAGCTCCACGCACATTTGCAGGTGGGTGTCGATCGATGCCACCTGGTTGGTGTCGATCGACACCAAGGTCCGGATCATCAACGACACCACCTTGCTGGTTCACAACAGCCTGCTCGTTGACAACAGGTTCAGGAATCACGTTTCCTTCTGCATCAAGCTTTTGGCCCTGCTCATTGCGCCAATGGCCCTCTTGATCCCTCAAAACACCAGCCTCATCACGCATCAGAATGATCGTATTAACCATCTTCAGAGATTTAGTCGCTTTTCTGTTCTCACGTTCAAGTTTTCCCAACTCTTTGTTTGAAAGATTCACAGTAGGACCAGACTTGTTGTTCCTTGTGTGAGGTCTAGGAGGCATGCACCTGAAACACCAAAGAGAAGAAAAACAAAAACGTGTAAGTAGAAAATAAAAAGAAAAATTTAGACGAAATTAAAAACTTAAATCTAATGGTGGATCAGAGAGTCCCCGACAACGGCGCCAAAATTTGATAAGCTCAAATAAATCCCTAGAGCTACTCTCTCAAACAAGAGATCACTGCAGTACTTAGGGGTCGAATCCACAGAGACTCAAGATCTAACACAATAGATTGTAAAGTTCTGTAAATTACGCTAAACAAGTTAAATTGAATTAAAATAAAGCAATGCAAATATTTAAATAAAAGTGTTGTGAATTCAGAAAATCAAAAGAGTTAAGCCTAGGGAATTTCTCAGGAAATTATGAAATATTAAATCAGATAAATTAATTAAGGTTCAAGCAATAAAGATCAAATCTCGAACTCTAAACTTTTGGTAAATTAAATCAGTTCTCATTGCAAATAATATCTAAATTTAAAACCAGAAAATCCAAATCTCTTTGTAAAATTCTAAGTAATAAATCAGCTTTAAAAACAGGTTTAGATAAGTTCACAGAATTATTAATTCAAATCTCTTTGTAATAAACAATTCTGCTCATCAATGGTTTAATCAGAAAAACAATTATATTCTCATATCAATTTATTTCCCTAAGATAACAATTCTAGGTGATCAATCAAGAATTATTGCGAAGAACAACCAAGGATGAAGATCATAAAAGATTAAGAACCCTAAAAAAATTTCAGATCTAATAAATCATAAAAACCCTATGAAAAACCCTAAACCTAACAGGCAAATTACTCAGACATATTAAATAAAGCACAAATCATAATTCTAAATAACATGAATAGATATTAAAAGTAAAAGAGGGAGTTCAAGAAATCTTCTCTCTACAAAGAATTTAGATCTATCTCTCCCAAAAGCTCTCAATATCCTTCTCTCAAAAACTGCTAGAAAATAACTTGAGGATTTCTAAAACCTAAAAATAATATATATATACATCCTAAAACACGTCCAGCGGCTTATGTTGCTATTATAGAAGACTTTGGGCAAATTTGTAAAACTTCCAAATTTGTTGTTCTCTCGTCGGGTAAACACGAGTGTCGATCGATGCTCCTTTGTGTGGTGTCGATCGATGCTCGTACTCTGATCCGACTCCAACTTGATTTCCTTCGGTAAAGTGCTCCAAAATGATCCAAAATTCCTAGATAACCTGTAAAGACTCAAAAATAACCTAGAAACAAATCAAAAGACTAAAAAAAACACACTTATATCATGGTTAAAAACCGTAAAAACCATGATATATCAACCGCCACCGGACTACCTTCTCCGGACTACCGCCGCCGGACCAACGCCGCCACCACTACTCCATCACCACCAAAACTGCCATTTAGGTAATTTTCCGTTGACTAATGGTTATTCACCTAATTTTCTTTATTATATGGTTATTTTCTACATAACTTTTTTTATTTTGGTTATCCCACAAATTCACCCAAAGTTGTAGGGAAAAAATACAGATCCTACCAAAAAAAAAAAAAAATTATGTTTACCAAAATTTCATATTGTTGGATCCCAAACGCATAAAAACATCATTTTATTTTTCTGGCAAATATGTATTTTATACTTGCCAAAAACAAAATATACATATGTCGTTATAAACTGATAACTAATATTATTTCACCATTAGATGTCTGAAATTTTGTTTAGAAACTCAAAATTTTGCTTTTCTTACCAATTTTTCAATTTCACTAAGTGGAATTTTATTATGTATATGCTTCAAATTACCACTAGCTAATACCGTCCAGATTTATCGCCTTATATGTGAAAGAAATGTTTCGAAATTATTAAATCTTTTTGCATCACATGATAAACGTAAATTACAATTTCACAAAATGCATACAACCATCTGAAATTCTGAATACAATTTTTTCTTACACAAACTATTCAGATTATTTATAGACATAAATCCCACACGCAAATACACAATTAAAAGCATAACCGGGTACTGAACCGGATTTGATATCATAGGGTAGGGTAAGAAGCTTTCATGGCAAGACCACATAATCCTTCTTTAGCCTTGACATCTTTTTGAATCCTCATGTATCCACTCTCTCCCCACTTTGTTCCCCAAGAATTCTTAATGATCCAATACTTTGATCCGTTTGTAGATTCACCATATCCGATCGCAGTCACTGCGTGATCAAGATACGTAGTGCACTCTCCAGTAAACACACCAGACGAATAGAATTGGAAATCAAAACCACCTCCTTCGATTCCAACGCTAACTGGTTGGTGTGCCACTGCCTTCATCAGTGCGTTCTCGTCGTTAGCCGGAACATCCTCATAACCTATATGTATGTACGATGTGTAACCATGTCAAGACTAATAAGTTCAACATATTAGGCTAATGAATTCCAGACTTGTTTTTTGATTAAAATAACTTAATTATTTTTATGAAAAAAGAAATTATGTTACCTTGACTTAATCAATATAAATATATTTTACATTTTTTTTTAATTTGGTTTTTCTGATTATGGCTGTTAAAATAAAAACCAATTTTGTTTATAAGAAAATTTTGGTTCTGTTCGGCTAAAAGTGAAACCTGTGATAGACGTTGCTTTCGGGTTGGTCTTTTTGGAATTGCAAGTACCATCTTCTCCTTTGTAAGGATAATTTGATTCAGTTGTTAAACCGCCGGTCACCTTTATGTGCTCGAACGCGGTGTCCATTAAACCGCCTTCACAGCCAAAATCGTTTGTGTCGCAGTCGACAAGTTGTTGTTCAGACAAAGAGATAAGTTTGCCTTTCTTGATCTGAGCTGCTCCTTCAATAGCCGCAACCGCTGAAAACGCCCAACAACATCCTACACAAAATATCACTTCATTAGTGTCACCATCATAAATATTTAATTTTCATGTATTTATACTATTGGATAACCCGTCACAACATATACTATCTCAATAAAATGGTATGAAACAAAATGAAACATAGCAAAATATCATAAAGATGTAAAAAATTTATGAATAAAGATCTAATTTATACCGCAAGTGCGTTGATCCTTGATAGGGGTCACAGCTCCTTTCGTCCTCCAATCAACAGAGATGGGCAAACCACCAGAAGAAACGTTTTGGTACCTAAACGCCGTCGTTTTAGTTTGGCCTAGGCTAGACAAAGCCGAGACTACTTTGTAACCAGTGTACATTGAACGGAACTCGTCATTGGTTAAATCAGCAAACTGATTTACCGCAAGTTTGAACGTTCTACCGACAGGCATGCTGTTCAAGAGTTCAATACGTTCAACGTTGCTTTTGAACACAACGTAGCGATTGTTTTTCTCCTTCATATCCGCGTAAACGCGGCCGTGTTTAGTCATCCACTCGATGTGCTTCTTTTGCATGATGAGTTCATTGTCGAGTGGACGAGAAAGAGCGATGGAAAAACATATTGATAGAATTAGAGAGACCAAGAAACATACTTGCATCAGTTTAAAAGCCATTGCTTTAGGAAAGTTAAATGATTCTTGGTACTAGTTTGATTATTCCAAAAGGGTATTGAGATGGGGTTTTATAGTGAAAAAAGATTGGATGTAATTGGTAATCTTCACATGAAGTGACCGATCCAAATCAAAGCATTTTTGGTTTACAAGTAATGATCTCATACATTTATACATAACTAACTGATGGTTGATGTTTATTACGTAGTTTATTTTTTTCCGTATATCAAACTGAAGTCAAGTTTTAATTTGGTCACTTCACTATGCTTGGATTTATAGTTTTAGTTGCACTATGTTCATTGCCGTGTTCAGAGATATTTGTTGAAGTTTTGCGTAAAGACTATGTTAGTTATAGTTTTAGTTATATTTGTTTCGTGTTCACTAGATATGTGTATCTAGACGTAGTACACTGTACACGAAACAAACGGGCCCATATATAAATACTTATTTGACGCATTTAATTTAAAATTTAACAAAGCATTTTAAATTAATATTTCCAAAAACCATACTATTATTTATCGTGACTATTATTTAAAACAAAAAAAAATATTTTATTTATCTAGAAAAGACAATATTTGTTCTTAGATAAAAATTAAAAAAGTAAAAACGCATAATATTTTGAATATTTGATTTTTTTTGTTAGCGAAATAATTTTTGACATTTGGGTACTCAGATCGGGTTTTGGTAGGAACCGTTCGGGTTTGGATATTTCGAGTAGAAAAGTTTTGGACCCAATAGAATAAACCTAAAAATTTGGTTTGATTTCGGTTTTGGTCCTTTCCGGTTCGGGTCGGATTGGGTATAGATTTTCAGAACCGTTAAAAACCCTGATTATTTTTGTGTGCATAAAAATCCGGAATTTTACCCGAATATCCAAAAAAATTCGAATAAATTTTTGGGTTTTAGGATAAATACCCAAATTTTTGGGTAAAATTTAAAATTTCGGGTATAATTTCGGATACTCAAATAAAAATATAATGTATTATGTTCTAAATTATTTAGGGTAAAGTATAGATTTAATACGTTTTGAAAAAATAATTCATTTTTTAGTACCTTTACTATTCAAAATGTTAAAAATGGGTGGTGTGAGAGAGTGTGAGTGTGAGTGGTGAGAGGGTGAGAGACGTGAGAGAGGGTGTGTGAGATGGAAAGTGTGACCCATTTTGTGTGAGATAGAAAAATAGTGAGAGAGTGGGGAATTTCAGTAGCATTTTTTTTTCTTTTATTCTGTTTTTTTTAATTAAACACCCATGTCTAATTATTTAGATATTTGATCATATAAATATTTTTAAAAAATTTTTTCAGATACAAAAATACTTTTTTTTTCTTTATAAATTGATATGCATTTTTTTAGTTTTTTTTTGAAAAATATTTTATACCAAAAGTGATATATGCAATGGTTCTGTACAGATGTCTGTACAGATAGTAGTCTATACACATAATAATGTGTACAGATGTAATTTGTACAAAACCATTGTGGTACAAACATCTGTACAGACATCTGAAAGTCTAAGAATTAAACAAATTACATCTACACACTTAATAATGTGTAAAAACTTACATTACAATGTGTACAGATATCTGTACAGTCTCTACAGATACATAATTTGTAAAAAATATTTAATATTATCAAATAAAATCATCAAACAAATGCATACCAAATTATAAAGAAAAAATTTAGATTATTTGTATATGTACAGATGTAGTCTGCATAAAATCATTGCGGTACAAACATATGAACGTCTAAAAATTAAACAAATTATATTTACACACTTAATAATGTGTACAAACTTACATTACAATGTGTAGAGACATCTGTACACATTATAAGTCTGTACGGATACATAATTTGTAAAAAATATTTAATATTAGCAAATAAAATCATCAAACAAAATGCATATCAAATTATAAAGAAAAGAATTTAGAATTTTTGTATTTGAAAAAATTTCGAAAAAAAATTAATATAATCAAGTATTTAAGTAACTAAACATGAGGGGTTAATTTAATAAAAAAAAGCTACAGTCTACAGTGAGAAACTACCTATTTCTATAATTATGAATAGGAAATGTATTACTTTCCCTATTAAATTCCAAAAACGTACTAAAAATCTAATTATCTCAATTATTTATATGTATTATTATTTTGGATATTTTTGAGTTCGAATTCAGAGGTTTGGATTTTCGGATAGAGGAGCTTAGAACTCAATAAGATAAATCCAACATTTTGGGTTCGGATTTGGGTCTATTTTTTTGAATCAGTTCAGGTTTGGATTTTTGGTTTCGATTTTTTTTTTTCAACCAAACATTAAATTAAATTAAAACAGAACTCCAAGATTGGTAGCCCAAATTGGAGGATAAGAGTTTACAAAAGAAGTTTCAGAAATTAAAGAACGTGAAGAACGTGCAAGACAATCTGCTCTGACATTGGACTCACGTGGAATCCTGGAAAGGGTGAAGGAAGGAAGTGAGGATCTGAACAATGAGAAATCTTCCAACAAATTCGAGAAGGCGGGCTAGTCATCTGGAGTCTGCACCATCGCGACTAACTCTGCACAATCCGTCTCGTAGGCATGACAGAGCCTCCATAGCCCATATCAGAGCTTGTAACTCCGCCAAAAGGTCCACGTCGAATAGTTCTTGCTCCTAGGAGGATCGTCGAATCTTCACCATTACAGTACCACCAATCCAGTCCCTGAAAAGGATCCGAGCCTTTCTAGGAGCCGTCTAGCCGACAGCGTGGAGAAGAAACCCTATCCTCCAAAAGAGACGGAGGCTGCAAATATCTCCCCGAAAAAGCTTTGGCCTCCTCCCAAAGTACTTTATCATTAGCCGCCTGATCTAGAATATCATTTGGTTCTGCCTCTATTCCCTAGAATACCTTTTTATTCATATCTTTCCAGATTGACCATAAGATCCATGGAAGGTGAAAAGCTATATCCGATACATCATACTGGGATGAGGCCCGCCAAAAAATAAAGTCTAAATTCGCATAGATTGAGGCATATGGAAAACGCTCAGGATCTAAAGATACCGGAGACATTTCCCATATCCTCCGCGAGCGGGGACACTAAAAAAAAGCGTGATTTATAGACTCAGCTGCTTAATCGCATCTTTTACACCATGTATCGCATCGGATACCCCAATATGCTAGCCGTTCCAAAACTGGGAGAGTACCCGAGGCAATCTGCCAAAAAAAGTGTTGGATCTTCGGGGGGACATCCAGTTTCCATGACTGAGCCCGGAGAGCCATGCACGTCGGCCCGTATTCAACATCCGCAATTAAATTCCGAGCGAGCCGATAACCTGATTTCACCAAATATTTCCCCGATTTAGTAAAATGCCAAACTAAACGATCCGGTTTATAAGTTTTACTGACCGCCATACTCCGTATAAGCTGTATATCCACAGGATCCATAAATTCTTCTAGGATAGGCAAATGCCAATCCTTCGTTATTGGGTTAATTAAATGATTAACCATCAAGTTCGGATGCAATAATCTCCCCCGTCCATTAGCAGGTCTTGGTCGAGTATCTGGTAACCACGGATCTCGCCAAACCGAAATAGAACAGCCAGAGCCTACCGCCCATCGCGCACCTTGCTCCACTAAGTCCTTAGTTGAATAAATACTCCTTCATGCAAAGGAAGGATTCAATGCCGGCTTAACTAGGTGGGCGGGCAGTGCGACCACCCCGGGTACATAAATTAAAGGGGCATATACGTATAAAAAAAGGGGCAAAAAAAAAAATTGTAAGTTAAAGAGGCACAAAAAAAAACTTTGTAAGTTAAAGGGACACAAAAAAATTTTTGTAAACTAAAAATGGGCACAAAAAAAAAAGTTACATGAACCAAAGAGAACAAAAAAATAATTAATAAGTTTTTCTATAGGTTAAGGAGCATTTTTTTTTAGTTTGCCCAGGGACATGTAATATGTTTAAACCGACACTAGAAGGATTATATGGCTTTTTGGCCATAATAAGATGTTTTTTAACCGAGGAACATGATAATCGTATTTCTTAAACGTAGACTACGTTGGTACTCTTTATTAGTTGCGTACAGTAGTACGTGGGTACCTTTCATGGATCAAAATCACTAATCTCATCAAAAACATGGAATCTTTTTTTTTGTCTTTTTGTAATTAACTAATTTGAATTCAAGGATTCCGTTCATTTACAAGAGAACCATTCGTGCAAGTTAAAAGCTTAATTAATCAAAGTAAGAAAAGAAGAAGAAAAATGAGTCGACAAAATGAACTAATTTCGATCAAATCATCGAATCATTCATAGTCACACACAACAAGTAAACTTCATTACGCTAAGTATTCTTTTGTAGATAAATTGATATGATTTGCTAAAAGTTTCCTGTTCAATGATGTTTTCCACTAATTTCATATATTTGAATCTCTCTAGCTTAAAGTTTTTATTTCTCCTTAAAATATAATAAGTTGTAGTTAGGAATAATAGAAAAAAAAAATATAATATATATATATATATATATAATAATAATACAAGAGGGATACGTACGAAATTGCATTTTTGGACTTAAATCCAAACCATATATTTGGCTGAAGTGATAACGTCTAAAAGACTAAATTGAAATTGTTGTTTAGAAAAGAAAAAGACTAAATTGAAATTGACAAATAACTGCATCTTTACAAATATAATTAGAAAAATTTTTAGTTGTATTTTTTTTTAACACCACACACAAAAAAAAATTATTAGCATACAAATAAGTATGAAACATTTACGTCGAACTTTCTCTCTTCTTAAGCGAAAAAAGGCGATTGGCTCTCGTAACTCTAATCGGTTCCGTTTACCGGTTTCACGCCGGTATATAGAATTTTCCGATGGCTAAGCTAAGTCTAAGAGAAAAAAAAAAGAGTTCCTCTCGCTCTTGCCCTTCGATTCCAGGCACATTACAATTTGCTCGTATGTCGGCCATGGTAGGCCAACCGCCCAAATTCAACAAATCGGAAGCGTCTTTTGAGATTGCGGATCTGGCTGGCAAAGACCCATCTCCCCGAGAAAGGGATGCTCCAGTGAATTTTTCTTCACCCCCTCCAGATGTTTCCTCCCTAGATCTGGTTGAGAAATCTTTTTCGGTTGTCGAGCCATGTGATAACCAAGCCTCTCCTTCTGGGATCTCTCCTCCGACGAATGCTGGTCAATCTCTTGCTGCTGTTGAGGCTCTAGCTTCCGGCCTTGCATCTCCGGCTAACGTTGAATCTCCTCCTGCGACTACTCCTCAGGAAACCTCACATGCTACGACTAAATCTCCGATGGATAAACGGTGGACTAGCCTATTCCGTTTGTTCTCATTCCTGATGATAACATCGAATCTGCTAAAGAAGAGTTTAAAGACTTCATCTTTGCCCAATTCTATGGCAATCCTCCAGACATGGGTAGGATAACTGGAGTGGTGAATACGTTATGGGCTCGGTCTGGTTCACTTTTTTTGTGCACAAGATTGGCCATGGAGCCTTCCTGCTCCAGGTTACAAATCCCAAGACCAGAGCAATCCTACTGAATCGTAATATTTGGAACATTGCGGGATATCCCATGTTCGTCTCTCTGTAGTCCCTTGAATTCACTCCAAAGATTCCTCCTATAACCTCCGCGTCCATCACTGCAGAACTTAGAGGTGTCCCTTACTTGTTATTCAACAAGCAAAGCCTCAGTCGATTAGCCACTGTCATTGGTAAGCCAATTGCCGTAGCCCCTGAAACTGAGAGAAAGGAAAATTTTGAAGTGGCAAAGATACTTGTCAGAGTAGACTTGAGCTTGACCAAAGATCTCCCCTCTAAGATCATCACGGGGTTCTCAAATGGCCGTCAAGTGGAAGTCAATGTGTCTTATCCATGGCTTCCCCCTTGATGGGTAGAGTGCAAAACGTTGTCCCTCCAAGGTAGCGAACTCTTCCTTTCCAAGGAGGAGGACTCATAGTTCACGAAGCCGCCCAAGAACCCAGCCACGATCTTGCCAAGGAAGGTCAACAAAAAGATTTCATAAGGGCCCTTCTCAGTTTGTATGGAAGGTCAAAGAGAGGAATGATTCAGTACAGTATTTGATGGGGAAGGCTGACGGAGGGGCCGTCGGTGGGACGGAACCGGCAACAGAATCAGTGACAGAGCAACCAAATGAGAATCTCGCAGGAACTAGGGACGCAGAGGCAGAGGTAGTCATAGTGGCTGACGGGGTGAATGTCACTGTGGTGGCTTTTGACGTCGTAGCGCTCGATCAGGTTTCTAATGATAGGAATATCTCTGAAAGCTTGGCTGCTCCTATTCAGGAGAAACGCGAGGCTGTGTAGGATGAATACGAAGCTCCCTTTATCCTGGTCTCATGCATGAAGAGTAGGAAGAGTGGCCGCAAGGTCACTTTGTCACATTAATAATATTAGTATGTTCTTTTTGTGGAATATTCGAGTTCTGAATAGTACCAGATGTTAGAACTTTAGAAAGCAATGGATTAATCTCCTGAAGCCACATTTTGTAGCGTTTTTAGTAACGCATATTCGGCAAGTAAACGCAGGATGAGTTGCTAGAGCACTCCCTGCTGGTTGGAAGTTTTTTGGTAATTTTGATCAGCACAACACGGCTAGGATTGTTGTTTGCTGGGATCCAACGGTATCTATGGTAGTCTATCAGGTTTCTTCTCAGCTAATCACTTGCAGCTTCTATATTCAGTCGCTAAGCCTAACAGTCACAGTTTCTTTTACTTACGGTTTCAATGATATGGAGGATCGCCTACCTTTGTGGACTGAGTTATGCTGGCTGAATACAAATACTCCTATTAATTGATGTCCTTGGGCGGTGGTTGGAGACTTCAACTAAATTTTGAGGACTTCTCAGCACTCAAAATACTTGACTCAGGATGTGGATGCTTCGGGGATTGATGAGTTTAATCTGGCAATGCAAGAGTCTAATCTGTTTGAAGCTCAGGCAAAAGGCCTACCCTTCACTTGGTGGAATAATCAAGAAGACAATCCCTCAGTAAAGAAGATTGATCATGCATTCATTAACCAATCATGGGCTGTTTCTTTTCCCGATTCATATGCGGAATTCTTGGAACCTCTACAATCGGATCACGCGGTGTGAGAACTGAGGTTTTCAACTGAGTTCCGAAATGAATTAAGTCCGGTAGGCATTTACTGTTTACCACCGTTCTAGTTCCGAGCAAAGAGTAAAGAAGAGTTGTAACTTTGTGAAATGAAAAATGAATATTATTATTGCCAAAAGTAAGTTTTTTTTTTCTGATCCCTTTCTCATTCCCCTTCTCTTATTTATAGCTTTATTACAATTAAAGTCGAATTAATCTACCCCGTAAATCTCGCACTCTCATTAACTCGATTTATTGCTTGATTTATTTGAACGTCCTCCGAACTCCGACGTGTTTTGCTCGACCGTTATACTTTCACTTCGACCTTCCACACTCCAGCATAGCAGGTATTTTGCTCGACCGTTATACTTTCACTTCGACCTTCCAGGTTTTACTTCGTCTTGGCCCATTTTATCCGTCCGTCTTAGGCCCAGGCCCATGATCCGAGGTGCCGGATCACGGTACCAACAGTTGCCCCCATGTCTCCCGAGCTATTTAGTTTGGAGGACTTTTAACTTTCGATGAACCGCTTCGGGAAACTGAATATTTATCATATCCCATGATTTGATTACGATAATGATGGGATTTGCCTTCCCAAACAAGCTCCGGGTCCCACTAAGCGGCTTAGTACAATCTAACACGCTATAAGAGAGAGAGAGAGAGAGCAAACTGGGACCTTTCGCTTCCCTAGGTAATCATTGCTCTCTCTCGACCCGCGGTGTATAAAAGTAGGTCGTTTATCTTGTTTTTGACATTTCTTTTTTTTTTTAAAGTCGCTTCTTGTATTCTGTTTTTTCCTCCTCTCTACTCTCGTTATCCGCCGATAAAAGCTGTTTCTTCTCCTTTCTTCTTAAACGGAGATCATGTCGCCGCCCAAATCTACCCCGATCAAAGCTGCGAAACCGCTCATCCTCGGAGTTTACGGTCCCCACACCCCTTCTATCCTTTCAGAAGACGAAATTGCGGAGATTAGGGGATCGTGTTGTATCTTGTCGGAGATTGAAATTTGCATCCTGGGTGCCAATGAGTCGCCGGAGAATCCTCCTCCCGTTTTTTTTTGCTGCGCCTTTGTCAAGTTTTTCTCCGCAGGCGGATTGTCTTTCCCACTTCCGGAGCTCATCGTTCAGATGATGTCCGAGCTAGGTTTTGCTCTTCCCCAAATGTGTCCTGATTTCGTTTGGACTGTCCTCTGCCTCTAGACTCTCGTGGAGGAGCACGACTATAAGTTGTCCCTTCCGGACTTCCTCCACGTCTACACCGTGAAGACGGGGCGAACCAAGGGCACTCTATACGTGAGCCCGCTTTCCGGCCTAAAGGTCTTTGACGACCTCCCGGAGAAGGACAAAAAGTGGCGAAAGTCATTTTTCTTTTTTCCTGTGAACAAACTCACCTTCGGTCCCCGCGCGAATTTGTTCGTGTCGAAGTGGGCCTCAAAAATTGGTAGCGTAGAGTACTTTATACAGTATTAGATGTCCTTTCCTCTTCCATTTCTAATCCCTTTATCATCATTTTTGCAGCTCACTTCGAGCGTGGACAGCTTTCCCCTACCTTCGCTGAATATTTTTCCCGGCTCTGCGAAGGTCAGATCGCTTGGGATTCGTTCTCTTGTGAACGGATCAGAGAGTCCGGAGTCCGACTTAGGAACTGTTCCTACGTTTCCTCTACCAAACCCCGCTTCTTTGACACCTCCGCCATGGCTTATAGAGAGGAGAAAAACTTCAGAAGAGACTTGGATAATGCCGAGAAAGAGGCAAAGAGGCTAATGTCCAACTCCCTAGCGAAGGGCAAAGCTCGCCTTCCAGCGAGAAGTGCTGACTCTTCTGCTTCGAAATTGACTGAAGCTCCACCCTCAACCTTGGTGACTACCGCAACTCCTGCTCGGAAGCACAGCACTGAACCGACCTCGGAACCAGCCGTGCCCCCTTTGATTATTATCTCGGATTCGACTGACGAACCTGGAGAAGGTGGTGCTCTTGCTACGGTTACCGAGAGTGGCCGAGCTGCTAGTGGTTCGCAGCAGATGGAGCTGTAAAAGAAGAGGAAAGAGCCTGAAACTTCTTCCTCTTCCCGTGAGAAGGCCCGGGCCCGAAATAGCTCCTCTGGAGACGGGCAAAGCAGATCTGGTTCGAGGGAAGGCTTCCTTCCCTCCGAGAAGAAATCCGGGGCCCCCCTCTGACTAAAGAGTCCGGAGTTTCCTCCAGTAGACTTCCGCCAAAAGAACAACGTCACTCTCCCCAAGGTAAGAGCTTTGTTATTACTTATTCATTTATTTTTAACACGGGAAAAGCCGTTGGTTACGTTTCTTTTTTACATGATGCGACAGTAAGTTAAATAGCTTCCTTTGATGCAGCTCCTCCTCCCTCGCCCGCGGACTTATTGAGGAGTTTTGCTCGACCCGGGGTTCGTGTTCCGCCTTTTGCGGACATGACCGAGACTAACCGCGGAAACTTCTTCCAATTTGCGGATAAAGTTGGCGAGGTGAGTCTAGATTTTGCTCTCCTCATCTTAGATGACACTAGTTGGAGGGCAGTACTAACTCCCTGTTTTTGCAGATGATGATTGAGTTCAACAGTTCGGTTGCCTCGTATGAGGATCAACTTTTTGCCGCCCCTTCGGTTTCTGAACTGTCGAAGCTAAAAGACAAGGTGGCCAAACTGGAGACCCAGGTGGAGGAGTTCACCCATCTAGAGGCGATAAACGCCAAGGCTGTGGAGAAGGCCGAGCAGATTCGGTCTCGGATGAAGAAAGCTCAAGTACTCGATCTCGGGATCGCAAATGAGGATCTTAGGGGGAAGCTGAAGAAAGCCGGCGACCTTTACTATGAGGCTTCGGCGAGCGAGAAGGCTGCCAAGAACAGGCTCAATGAGATCGAACTCCGGAACCAACTCCTAGAGGCCAGTCATTGCTGCAAGATGGAGAAGGTTCGAAGAGAGGAGCGCCAATCTCTAAGGCGATCCCTCCGCCCCTTGATTGGAGATGTAAGAGCTCACTTCGAAGAGAGGGAGCGTCTGACCCCAGCTTTGGTTAGGGCTGCTGAGATTAAGGCGAACCGAATGCTGATCGAAGAGATATCTAAAGGTGAAATTGCAGACCTCGAAGCAGAGCTCAAATCAATCCGGGCTGACGAAGAAAAGGGCGACGGTGATGTCGCGAAGGTAACCCTCCGTGATTTGATATTTCAGCCTTCTCCAGCCTCTTGGCAGATTCGCCCACTGAATAGCTATGCAGCAAGCCCCCACTGAGCATCGTAATCGATGAATGTGGGACTAACATCGGGCAGGTGTCAAACCAAGAACTGGAGGTGATTAGAGCTAACACTTCCAAAGCTGACGCGCCTGAGGTGTCGTTGTCCGAGCTGTTCCCCGATGTTTCTGAGGAGTTGACTGCGGATGCTGTGGAGCGCAGTTTGGCCCCTGATCCCCCTTCTACTTCGTGAATCGCTTTTTCATGGGGTCTTTTTGGGCCCGAGTTGCCTCCCCTCTTGTTGCTTTTGCTTTACTTTTTGTTTTTGTTTGTTTAAAAACTTGATTCGGGAGTTCTTTGGTCTTGGTGACCCTCCCATAACATTGCCTGCTTTATTAAATAAATCTTTTTGCTATATAGATTGCCAAGTGAACTTCCAGCGAAGTGCTCTTCGACAAAGTCATAAAAGTTACTTAGCCATTGAAAAACAAATTTAGACTTAGTCTGTCAAGGTACAGGACTGTTGTTTTAAGGGGTGTGAAGTAGGACTTTGGTTTCAAAGACACAAAGTGAGACTTCGGTTTTGTAGATGCGAAGTGAGATCTTGGTTTTTGAGACCTTTTTATTTATTTGAGAATAAGAGAAGGTTACAAATATTTTAGCCTTAGGACCTCAAAAAGATACGAAGTGAGACTTCGATTTTTTTTTTAAAGGTACGAAGTAGGACTTTGGTTTGAAGTCCCCAAATGTTCATCTTAAACTTTCAGACTCTATTCGTACGAAGTAAAACTTCGGTTTAAAGGTACGAAGTAAGACTTTGGTTTTTAAGGATAGGAAGTGTGACTTCGGTTTAAAGAATACGAAGTATGACTTCGGTTTATATTGTTTGTGCGAAGTAACGCTAAAAGTTTATAAAAAACTTTTATTTTATTTGATGCTAATAGCTGGACCCGAAGTGGGCTGCCTACGTACCCTTTCGGGATCAAGCCAATATTAGTTCGATACAATATTTAATACCGAACTAATTATAAAAACGTTTAAGATGTAACGAATTCTAGGACCTTGGCACGGTCTTCCCGCTTGAATCTTCGAGACGATAGACGCCATTTCGGACCTCGCAGGTGATCTTATACGGACCTTCCCAGTTGATCCCCAGTTTTCCTGCATTGTTCTCTTTGGTGTTTTCGTGGACTTTCCGAAGGACTAGATCGCCGACTGCCAAGGGCCTGCTTCGGATTTTGGAGTTATAGTAACGGGCAGCTGCGTTCTGGTAGTTCTGAATCCGAACTGAAGCCCGATCCCGACGCTCATTGATTGTATCAAGGGTGTCCTGTAAAAATTCCTCATTTTCCACAGCTCGGAGTGGGTTTAACGAGGTACGGACTCCAAGTACTCCATAAACCAAGGAAAAAGGTGTTTCATTAGTAGCCCGGCGAGGTGTTTTTCGGATCGCCCAAAAAACGCCTTGCAGCTCGTCTAGCCAGCGCCCTTTACGAGAATCAAGTCATTTTTTCAAGTTAGCTAATATGACTTTATTCATTGCCTCGGCTTGCCCATTACCTTGTGGGTAACGAGGAGTTGACTTACTGAGTCGAATTTTTCATTTCGCATAAAAACATTCGAACTGCAAGGAGATGAACTGCGGGCCATTATCCGTGACGATTTCATGAGGAACGCCATAACGATAGATTATGCTTTTTAGCACAAACTGTTCTACCTCCTCACTCGTTACTTTCGCGTAGGCCGCTACTTCTACCCACTTAGAGAAATGATCAATAAGAGCTAAAACGTACTGTACTCCTCCCGGTCCCCGATGCAAAGGGCCAATGATATCCATAGACCACCTCATGAATGGGTAAGGTGCGGACACCGAAGACAATAGTTCAGAAAGTTGGTGAATTGACGGAGCATACTTTTGATACTTCTCGCAAGTTCGGGAATATTCTTCGCAGTCGGACACCATAGTAGGCCAGAAATACCCCTGTCTTTTGATTTTGTAGGCCAGAGTTTGCCCTCCAGAGTGATTTCCATTGGGGCCATCTTAAACAGCTCACATTAACGTCTCGGGCTCCTCACCGGCTACACATGTTAGGAATGGACCAGCTACACTTCGACGTAGGAGAATCCTGCCATAGATGCAATACCGTGCACAAACGATTTTGAGTTTCCTGGCTGCCCACTTGTCAGCTGGGAGTTTTCCTTTTTCCAAGTAAGCCCAGATCGGGCTACGCCAATCTTCTGCCCCCCAATCGTTGGTGTTCGTATTGCTTGATGGGGTATCCGACTGGTCGATGGCTGGTGAGCTGGAGCGTTCCGGACCTTGGTCCGAGTTTTCTTCGACTAGAGGTGGATGAATAATATCCCGAGCGCGAGTGATGGGAGCTGAATCCATCGTCCTGCGAACTACCTCTTCGGCGGCTAATTTTTTCTTCATTGCCTGAGTTACTACATTTGAACTCTCTAATCGTATGCTCGGAAATTCGATGACTTCGATTGGGATAATTCTTGTCATAGTAGGGTCCGAAGTCGATGCTAGGGCTGCTAAAGTGTCCGCAGCGGAGTTCTCACCTCGTGGGATCTTGGTAATTTTGAAATCATCGAACTTAGTTACTAACTCCCGAGCCGCAGATAAGTAAGCCTCCATACGGCCATCCTTCGTCTCGTACTCTCTTAGAAAATGATTGGTGACCAGCTGTGAATCACAAAAAGCCGGAGCTTTCGAACACTGATCCCTACTGCGAGGCGTAAGCCAGCGAGGAAGGACTCGTATTCGGCTTCGTTATTTGATGCACTGAAAGCCAAACGAAATGACTGCTCAATCACTTTACCGGTAGGAGAGTTGAGACGAACCCCAATCCCTGCACCCGACCTAGAAGATGCTCCATCTACATATAAGGTCCATGGGATCTCGACACTGTCGTCGACCGAACTAGCTAAAGGGAGTTCTATCAGGAAATCTGCCAGCATTTGCGCCTTAGCAAAAGTTCGAGTTTGGAACTCGATGTCATATTCACTAAGCTCGACGGACCACTTAGCTAACCTCCCAGACTGGCTCGGACTATGTAACACCGTCTGAAGTGGTTGCGTCGTTAAAATTACGATTGTATGAGATTGAAAGTAAGGTCGCAGCTTTCTTGCCGAAGTAACTACTGCTAGGGCCAACTTCTCCATCATAGGATACCTGGACTCTGCCCCTGTAAGCGACTTAGTGACATAGAAGATTGGTCTCTGCTCCCCCTTTCTTCCCGAACTAAGACCCCACTTACTGCGCTGTCCGAGACAGCTACATAAAGGAAAAGTGGCTCACCTAACTCAGGTTTAGCCAAGACCGGAGGTTCGGATAGGTACGCTTTTAGCTGAGCGAATGCTTCTTCGCACTTCGCATCCCACAAGAAGTTTTTCCCTCCTTTTCTCAATTACTGGTAGAATGGGAGGCATTTATCTGTAGAGCGGGAGATGAAACGATTGAGAGCTGCAATTCACCCATTAAGACGCTGCACTTCGCGTAATGTCTTAGGGGAACTCATGGATAAGAAGGCGTTAATTCGCCTCGAGTTCGCTTCAATTCCTCGTTCTGTGACGATGTATCCTAAAAATTCCCCTGATGGGACTGCAAAGGTGCACTTCGTGGGATTAAGCTTCATCCCGAACTGGTTCAAGATGTCAAAGCAAACTTTCAAGTCTGAAAGGTGCGAGCTGGCTTCCATGGACTTTACCAGCATGTCGTCAATGTAGACTTCCATGGTTTTTCCGAGCTGATGCTCGAACATCCGGTTCACTAGTCGTTGGTAGGTTGCTCCGGCGTTTTTTAATCCAAAAGGCATTACCTTGTAACAGTAGGTCCTACGGTCTGCAATGAATGCGGTCTTTTCCTGGTCGTCCGGGTTCATGAGGATTTGGTTGTAACCAGAGAAGGCGTCCGTGAAAGACATCAGCTCGTGGCCCAAAGTGGACTCGACTAGCCTATCGATGTGCGGAAGTGGAAAGCTGTCCTTGGGGCACGCCTTATTCAGATCGTTAAAATCAATACAAACTTGTGATTGCCCATTCTTCTTCTTTACTACCACCGTGTTTGCAAGCCACTCGGGGTACTTTACTTCGCGTATATTCCCTGCACTCAGTAAGCGATCCACTTCTTTGTTAACGATTTCAGCTCGTTCGGGGCCCAGTTTCCTTCGCTTCTGCTTTACCGGTCTTAACGTTGGATCTACATTTAGCTCGTATGAGATTACCTCCGGACTGATCCCAGGCATTTCGTCTACGGACCACGCAAAAGTGGTCATATTTTCCTTCAAAAAAGAAATCAACTTGATTTCCTGATCTGGAAACTTATCATTAATAATGATAGACTCAGTGAGGTCGCCTTTGAGCTGCTTCCGAACTGGATTCTTCGGGACCTCAAGCTGTGGTTGCTATTGGACCAGAAGCTTGTGACTCGCGAGATAGCAGCTCCTCGCCGTCCGTTGACTTCCTAAAATCTCCCGAACTCCTTGCGGGGTTGGGGAATTGATGCACTGATGGTACGTTGAAGCTACTGCCTTCATCTGGTAAAGCCAAGGTGTTCCCATAATAGCATTATAGGCCGTAGGTCGGTCAAAGACTGTGAACTCCACCATTCTTCCAACTCCTTGAGTTGAGACCGGTAGTGTTATTGTCCCTAACGACATCGTTGTCTCACTCGTAAACGAGACCAAAGGTGAGGGTGGTCCCGCAATATGCGCTCTTCCGATACCCATTCTAGTAAGTGTTTCAAGAAATGTTTGATCCACCGAACTCCCTGTATCCACTAAGATCCGGCACACTTCGTGGTTCGCAATATCCAACGATATGACTAGTGCATCGTCGTGCGGAGTATCTAGTTCCTTGGTTTCTTTCTCCGAGAAGGTGACTTCGGGTAAATCACTCGTGGTGATTTTGATTCGTTTAGGTTGCGGGCTTGCGAGCTTACATTCATGGTCTTTTATTGCTGTGATGGAGTTCCGGAAGAGGCGTGAACCTCCCATTATGACGTCTATCCTTTTCTTACGAGTTGAACCGTTGTTGGATGTCTTAGGTTTATTCAGCGGTGGAGCATCTTCTTTGACCTCGGAAACTGATTTCGGGTCGAGCTCGGAGATAGTCACACTTGGCATCTCACCTGACACGAATTTTTCTGCGAGGAGGTGCATCAATTTTTTGCAATCCCGGGTGGAATGACCATTTGTTTTGTGAAGCTCGCAGTACGTGTTCTCATCCCGAACCCACTTGTTACTTGGGAGTACTCCGCTCTTGGAGCGTGGTGAAAAAGGCGGTTTAGGCGGAGAACTTTTGGGAGATCCTTTTTGTGGAGATTGGTTCATGGCAAACGTGCCCGCTCCGGACTTCGGGGTTGAAGGCGGAGTCTTTTTGTCTGGGACTTCGAACTTAGGCTTGGTTATGACTTTGTGCTTTTGAATTGCTTCTGCTTTCTCTTCCTCCGCGACTATCCAGTTCGAAGCTCAATGGAGAGCGTCCTGGATGGTTGCGAACTTGTTTACAGTTAGCTCTTCGCGAAAACGGGACTCATGCCAGAGACCATTCTTTAGTGCTGCCAAGGCAGTTGAACCCGATAGCCCCAAAATCTGGATCTGTATTTCTTTGAACTTAGTAATATACGACCGGAGCGACTCTCCGACAACTTGACTTAGATTCTACAGTTTGGCGTCTGTTACTGCCGTTTCGATCAAACTAGAGTATTGCTTGACAAAGGAAGTGGATGGCTCGGTGAAATTGTTAATGGAGTCAGCTGCCAAAGATGCGAACCAAAGCAGGGCCGGTCCACAAAACGTTTCTGCGAACAACTTACAGTACCCAGCATCCGTTTCATGAGGCTCGAGGTCCACGTGGCTGGCGGTCAGCAAAAGGTCTTTAGATGAGTTGTTGGGTCTCCTTTCCCTTCGTAGCTTGTGAATTTTATTTTCCCGGTATCCTTGATGCGAACTCGAGCTATATGATCTGAGAAAGGAGTTCGCTTTGATTCTTCAATTACTCGGGAAATATCAGGTGCTGAGGTAGTCGCATTGTGCACCATAGACCGCATATCCCGGATTTCGCTCCGCATACGGTGGATCTCGGGGTTGGAGGCATAACCAAGAGTCAGAATATTTCCGCCCACAGGGGGAGGAAGACGAACCGGGACTACAGAGGATCTAGCGACGTCAAGCTGAACCGGAGTGTGGCTATCGCCAACCAACGGTGGCGCTGCTTGAGTACTCAGCTGGGGTGGGAAAGTATTTCCCGGAGTGGCGGTTGCTGCTGCTGGCTGCAAAGTGAAAGGCGGAACGACACCAGTGAAATCCAAAGCACGTCTGCGAGGGTTTTGATCGGAGGACAAGAGAAGCTGAAAGGTCGGTTACCGACGTAGTGACTGCCTCCAAGCAGGTAGAGACCTGCCCTTCCAGGTTGTCAAAACGCTCGGCAAGAGCAGCGGAGGCTGCTTGCTGACGGTCGGATTTCTCAGTGAAATCATGCAAAAGTTTCTAGATGGTTTCTAGAGTTACCTGATTGGAAGAGTTAGTAGCCATAGCGGTGTTTGTACGATGTGGGTTCGGGTATGAAGTCGGAACTAGCAAGAGTACAGGTGATAACTCTCCCCCTCTCTCTAGCGCCAAATGTGAGAACTGAGGTTTTCACCTGAGTTCCGAAATGAATTAAGTCCGGTAGGCGTTTACTGTTTACCACCGTTCTAGTTCCGAGCAAAGAGTAAAGAAGAGTTGTAACTTTGTGAACTGAAAATTGAATATTATTATTGCTAAAAGTAAGTTTTTTTTTCCGATCCCTTTCTCATTCCCCTTCTTCTCTTATTTATAGCTTTATTACAATTAAAGTCGAATCAATCTACCCCGTAAATCTCGCACTCTTGTTAACTCGATTTATTGCTTGATTTATTTGAACGTTCTCCGAACTCCGAGGTGTTTTGCTCGACCGTTATACTTTCACTTCGACCTTCCACGCTCCAGCATAGCAGGCCGGTTTTACTTCATCTTGGCCCATTTTATCCGTCCATCTTAGGCCCAGGCCCATGATCCGAGGTGCCGGATCACGGTACCAACAGGCGGCTTGTTTTTTTCATCTCCCCTCTCTGAGGAGTGCAGTGAGGAAACCCTTCAATTTCTTTCAGCATGTTACGGATCATCCGTAGTGTAAGGACTCAATCTCGCAAAGCTGGTAAGGTCGATGCAAAAACTTAAAATGATCTTGAGGCTACTAAACAAGCAACATTTTAGTGACATCAGTAGGAGAGTTCAGAGTCAGGCTGGACTAGTCGCAGAGTTTCAAAAAACGGTTCTCTCTAATCATGACGCTCTAGCAGTCAGAAAGGAGCATAAAGCTAGGACTTTATGGCAAACACTACTATCTGCAGAGGAGAAATTTTACCGCCAAAAGTAGAAGGTTATGTGGCTCAGTTTGGGAGACAAGAACATGGTTTTCTTCCACAAGTCTGTGACGCAAAGGGCTGCTAGAAACCACATCCACTTCTTGTGTGATTAGACAGGAAGAAGGATTGCAGACATCTCAGAGATAAAAGCTTATGATGTAGCCTATTTTGAAGGTATTCTGGGTAATACTAACTTGCCACTCACTCCAATCTCAGTTGCTGAGCTAGGGGACCTGCTACCATTCAGATGCTCTGACTCACAAGTCCAAGCTCTCCAGAAGGGAGTGAAACTAGAGCAAATCATGGCGGTCGTCTTAGCTATGCTTTTGAATAAAAGTCCAGGCCCGGATGGTTTCTTAGTCGAGGTTTTTCGTGCATCTTAGGATGTTGTCAGAAACACGGTGGTGGAAGCTTTTTGAAAAGGTAGGAGCTTGGGTGAGAATGTACTGCTTGCATCGGAGTTGATAAAAGATTATCAAAAAGCAAACTGTTCAAAGAGCTGTATGGTGAAGGTCGATATTCAGAAAGCATTTGATACAGTGTGTTGGGATCTAGTTCTCAAAATCCTTGAAGCTCAGAAATTCCCCCCCCCCCCCTTTT
>NC_025704.1:27494329-27500770 GCF_000633955.1 Camelina sativa | reverse complement strand
CCCCCCTTTTGCAGTTGGATTAAAGAATGTATCTCTTCCCCAAGGTTCTCAGTGGCTATTAATGGTGAATTGGCATGATACTTCTCCGGGGAAAAAGGTCTACGGCAAAAGGATTATATTTCTCCTTACCTCTTCATCCTCGTAATGGAGGTTCTATCGAAGCTTCTTGAGTCAGCAGCTTCATATGGTAGCATGATATATCATGGTTTTTCTGGTTTTTAACCATGATATAAGGAGTCTTTTAGAGTCCTTTGATGTGTTTTCTAGGATGTTTTGGAGTCTTTGCAGGTTTTCTAGGATTTTAGCATGGATGGAGTAAAGTGGAACAATTTGGAGTAATAATCCGGAGGAAGTCAACTTGGAATCAATCAAGAGTGCTGGTGTCGATCGACACCACCCTTGGTGTCGGTCGACACCCTGTTTAACCGACGAGAGAAGCCAATTTGGAAGTTTTACAAAGTTGCCCGAAGTTTTCCAAAATTGCAACACAAGTCCCTGACGTGTTTTACGACATATAAATCGTATTTTTAGGTTTTCCAAACCATTAAGTTGTTTTCTAGCAAGTTTTATTTTTCTGTAACCCTGTGAGATTTTTGAGAGCTTTTGGGAGAGAGAGATCTGCTTTGTAGAAAAAAATTCTTGAACTCCTTCTTTACTCTTTTAATTTCAATTGCTTATTATTCAGAAAGATGTTTTGTGCTTTGTTGAATATGTCTGAGTAGTTTGCTTGTTAGGTTCAGGGTTTTTCATAGGGTTTTTATGAATTATTAGATCTGTTTATTTAGGATTCAATATCTTTCTAGATCTTCATCATATGTTGTTCTTAATGCTAGATCTTTGATTAGTCATCTGGATTTAGATCTTAGGATTATTGATTGATATGAGAATATAATTGATTTTTCTGATAAAACCTTTTGATGAACAAAATTACTTCTTGCAAAGAGATTTGATTTAGTGATTTTGTGAACAATTTAAACCTGTTTTTAAAGCTGATTTTTAACCTAGAATTTGGATTTTCTGGTTTTTAATCTAGATAATATTTGCAGTGAGAACTGATTTATTTTACGGAAGTGTTTAGAGTTCTAGATCTGTTCTTAATTGCTTAAATCCTAATTTATTTATTGATTTAATAATTTGTAATTTCCTGAGAATTTCCCTAGACCTATCTTTTGATCTATTGAATTTTCACAGCTTAATTTAATATTTTGCATTGTTATTTCAATTCAAATTAATCTGTTTAGCATAATTAAAAAACCTCTATAATTTATTGTGTAGTCTTGAGTCCTTGTGGAATTCGACCCCTAAGTACTGCATTGATCTCTTAATTTGAGAGAGTAGCTCTAGGGTATATTTGAGCATATCAAATTTTGGCCCCGTTGTCGGGGACTCTTTGATCTACCATTAGATTTGAGTTTTTAATTTTGTCTAAATTTTTCTTTTTATTTGAAACTTACACCCTTTTGTTTTCTTTTCTCTTGTGTGTTTCAGGTGCATGCCTCCTAGGCCTAACACTAGAAACAATAAGACTGGTCCAACTTTGAAGCTTTCAAACCAAGAGTTGGGAAAACTTGAGCGTGAGAACCGAAAAACAGCCAAATCCTTGAAGATGGTTAACACAATCGTTCTGATGCGTGATGAGGATAGTGCTTTGAGGGATCAAGAGGGCCACTTGTGCAATGAGCAGGGCCAAAATCTTGATGCAGAAGACAATGTGATTGTTGAACCTGTTGTTGTCAACGAGCAAGCTGGTGTTGGCGACGAGCAGGCTGTTGTTGTTGATGGTGTCGATCGACACCAACAGTGTGTCGGTCGATACCCCCTTCCTGCAGACGGACATGGAGCTGCAGACCATGTCCAAAACCCGGTTCGAAGACAGGAGAATAACCGAGACTTGCTCAGGACCATTGCTGACTTTAACAGAGCTGACCTGGTTTATCCGAACCGATCTGCCATTATTCCTCCTCCATTCCAAAGGAATGACTTTGAGCTGAAGCCTGCTTACTTTCAACTAGTTGGACAAAGACCCTTCTCTAACCTGCCAAATGAGAAGGCTCTGGACCATATTGAGCACTTTGAAGACCTGGTGACCAGTATCAAGGTTAATGGAGTGACTGAGGACTACATCTTCTGCAAACTCTTCCCTTACTCACTTGCAGGAGAGGCATCTCAGTGGTTGAAAAAATTGCCAGCTAGATCTTTGACATCTTGGCAACAAGTCAAAGTGGCTTTTCTCAACTTTTTTTATGATGATGCAATGTCAGATGAGCTAAGAGTCAAGCTGTCCTCTTTCAAACAGAGACCAGATGAGGCTTTCAAAGCAGCTTGGGTGAGATTCAAAGTCTATCATAGGGACTGTCCACACCATGGTTTTTCAAGGGTGCAGCTGTTGAGTATCTTTTTCAGAGGAATTGACTGGGAATATCAGCTAGCTTTGGATGCTGCAAGCCATGGAAACTTCAAGACATGATTTCCAGAAGATGCTGAAGCTTTGATTGAGAATTTGGCTTCCAGCAATAGCACTAAGAGAGCAGATACTGATAGGAAGAGATTGCATGGAGGATTTGATTCAAACCAGCTAGCTTCTGTTAATGCTAAGCTTGATTCAGTTCACAATCTCTTGGTTGGTAAGAAATCAGTTCACTTTGCTGCTGAAGTTGAATCATTTGAGCCACAACCTGAGTCTGGGAATGAAGAAGCAGATGTCAACTTTGTATATGGGAATCAGGGTCAGAGATTCGGTAATCAGCAAAGCAACAAGCCTTACAGTGGGAACTTTTCAGGATACACACCTAACCCAGATTACCAGAAGCAGCAACAGAACAATGGCTATACAAGAACCTATGGGAACTCATCTTATCAGTCTCCTCCTCCTAAGACTTCTTCTGAGAGTAGAATAGAGGCCATGCTTGATCAGCTTCTTTAGGGACAGGAGAATATGACAGTGACCTTCAATGGAAAAATCGACAATGTCTACACTGAGATGAATGGGAAGATAGATGCATTAAACAATCATGTCAAGAAGCTAGAGAATCAAGTTATTCAAACAGCTGGATCCTTCAAGAGGCAAGAGGGATTTCTCCCTGGGAAAGCTGAGTCAAATCCCAAACATTCTTGTAATGCCATATCAGTGAGAGGTGAAGATGATGGTGAAATTGTTTGTGCAGAAAAAGGATAGAAATCGCAAAATTTGTCGGCTTCAGATGATAGTGTCGATCGACACCACCTGGGTGTCAGTCGACACTCATCTCAGACAGAACCCGAAACTGCAAAATCTCAGGTTCCAGCTGCTGAAAGGGTGTACCAACCGAAGATTCCTTTTTCTACGCCAAGAAGGTCCAAGCAGGAGCTTGATGAAGCTAGATGCAAGGCAATGATGGACAAGGTGATGATTGAGATGCTTTTGATTGATGCAGTAAAGCTTTTACCATCTCTTAAGCGGTATGTGAAGAGAATGGTATCAAATGGTTTGAGTCCTGAGGAATGAGCTTTGCTAACTAAGGATGTCAGTGCTATTCTGTTAAATCAGCCTGTTCAAAGGAGGAAAGAGAGGAAGCAAGAAGTGGTAGTCTCTGAAAAAGTGAATGCAGCAATTCAGTGTACAACTTGTGATCGTCTACTTTTCCTTCTGGGAGCTACAACTTCATCTTCTTCTTCCCTTCTAGCTTCTTACTTTGGATGTATAAATTTCCTTTTATTTTTTGTACAAAGAAAACAGAAAATTGGTATAAATCTTAACCTTTTACCAAAAAAAAAGTATGACATATTTTCACATGGTAATTAGAAAATAGTAACTTTAGACAGCAATATAAAATTTAGATGTATGGATTTTGTAAAGGAAAAATGCGAATGAATACTTTTCACAATGGCATAAAATGTTCAAACATTTTCAATAACACTTTGTTATTGTGAAAGAATCATCCTAGTCGAATCCTCAAATTAAATCACAATCGATTTTTCCATGAACCAAAGTTACGTCTCATCCGAGTTTTGAGTTTTGACTAACACGAGTGTGTCACTGTTTTGTTGACTTGGCCTAATCATTCTTCTTCCTCTCTTTGCAGAAACACTTAAAGCCCAAGTATAACTATAATATGGCCCCAACTCATTCGCGAGATAAACAAACCTTCTAATAAGATACTACTATTGTAAAACACACGTGTGATTATTCCATCACAAGACACATGTCCTTACACTTGTTCATGTGATATTACACTAACTTAACACTTGTCTTTGTAGTTCACCACTTGTCATTACCAAGTGCATAAGTGTGTGACTCATCTCTTTTGGAGTTCACTATAAATAAGGAGTTGTAATAAGAGTGACATAGTGAAGTTGTCTTTGATCAAGTACACTCTCAAAATCTCTCTCTCTCGTGACTGTCCCTCCCTCTCTATCTCTTTGTTAGTTTATGTTCTCTTTACAAAGTGTTACAAAACACAAACCTCATAAGTGTTTTGTAGTCATAGTTCACAACACTTCTCTTCTACTACTCTTTGTTTTCTCTTGTCTCATACACCATTATATAGTGGTTTCTCAACAAGTTATCAGCACGATCGTCTCCCGATCCATTATCATTAGTTTGTAGTAACATTCAAGAAAATGTCAAATTTTGAGATTGAGGATGGAGATATGTGTCTAGCAGACAGTGCTACAACGCACTCAATACTTAAAAAGAAAAAATATTTCTCCTCTCTCAAAATAAAAGACTCCGCTAGAAGCGTGAGTACTATATGTGGTAATGCAAAGATTATTATAGGCTCTGGAAAAGCCAATTTTTCAATGCCAAGGGGAACAAAATTTGAAATTGATGCATTATATTGCCCCAAGTCTAATAGAAATTTAATTAGTTTCAGAGATATCCGAAGAAATGGATATCATATAGAGACTCTGAATAAGAATGGCATTGAATATCTTTGCATAACGTCTGAGGAGAAACATATATTGGAAGAATTACCAATGTTATCCTCTGGATTGTATTTCACAAAAATAAATAATTTTGCATCTTATGTTACAGTAAACTCTAAGTTTACTAGTACATTTAAGATATGGCATGAAAGACTTGGACATCCTAGTTCAGTCATGATGCGAAAAATTGCGCAAAATTCCAATGGTCATCCATTGAAGAACGAAAAGATTTTTAGATCTGATGAGTTTTCATGTGATGCATGTTCTCAAGGAAAACTCATAATTCGGCCATCGCCAGCCAAAATTGGGAATGAATCACCATTGTTCTTAGAGAGAATACATGGTGATATATGTGGACCTATCCACCCTTCATGCGGGCTGTTTCGTTATTTTATGGTAATGATTGACGCATCTAGTAGATGGTCAAATGTGTGTCTATTGACAACAAGAAACACGGCCTTCGCAAAATTCATTGCCCAAATAATCAGGTTGAAAGTTCAATTCCCTGATTATGCCATAAAGAAAGTCAGGCTTGATAACGCCGGTGAATTCACTTCACAAGCTTTCAATGACTATTGTATGTCAATAGGAATCGATGTGGAGCATCCGGTTCCTCATGTTCATACACAAAATGGCATGGCTGAATCTTTGATTAAACGGCTACAACTCATTGCTAGACCGTTAATATTGAGAACAAAACTCCCAATTTCTATATGGGGTCATGCTATATTGCATGCTGCGGCATTGGTCCAAATACGACCAAGCGCATATAATAAATATTCCCCTTTACAATTGGCATCTGGCCAAGAGCCAAACATATCCTATCTCTGTATTTTTGGATGTGCGGTTTATGTTCCTATAGCCCACCGCAAAGAACAAAAATGGGGCCAAAAAAGAGATTGGGCATATATGTCGGTTATGCATCACCGAGTATAATTCGATATCTTGAACCGCAAAATGGTGATATGTTTAAGGCACTTTTTGCCGATTGCCATTTTAATGAAGATGAATTTCCCGCGTTAGGGGGAGGAATTAAACAAGTACCAAAAGATATTACATGGTATACACCATCTTTGATATTTCTTGATCCCCCTACAAATCAACGTGAACTGGAAGTTCAGAAAATCGTACATTTACACAATTTGGCAAATCAATTACCAGATGCGTTCATAGATACAAAAAGGGTGACNGTGATATATACATGAAAATGCCAGAAGGATTTAAGATTCCTGAGGCATTAGACTCTAAGTCTAATGAAATTTGTGCGATCAAATTACAACGATCACTTTACGGATTAAAACAATCCGGGCGCATATGGTATAATCGTTTAAGCGAATACCTATTGAAGAAAGGGTATGTTAATAATAAAATATGCCCATGCGTCTTCATAAAGAAATCTCCATCGGGATTTGTGATCATTGCTGTATATGTTGATGATCTAAATATAATTGGAACTCAAAAGGAGATTGATGATGCAAGAACTCATATGAAGGAAGAGTTTGAAATGAAAGATCTTGGAAAGACTAAATTCTGTCT
>NC_025704.1:27482190-27494049 GCF_000633955.1 Camelina sativa | reverse complement strand
AAATCGATGATGATAATGGAATATTCTCTTTTTCTGTATCTAAAGAGATCGATCATAAAAAAGATGATCCAGATCCAAGGTCTGTATCAGAATGCCAACATAGGCATGATTGGGAGAAATGGAAAAATGCTATGCAACTTGAGTTGCTTTCCCTCAATAAAAGAAATGTCTTTGAACCTCTTGTCACTGCATCTAAAGATGTAAAACCTGTTGGTTGTAAGTGGGTATTTGTGCGAAAAAGAAATGAGAAAGATGAAATCACAAGATATAAAGCCCGACTTGTTGCACAAGGTTTTTCTCAAAGACCTGGAGTTGATTATGAAGAAACATATTCTCCAGTCATGGATGCAATTACATTCAGGTACTTAATGAGTCTAACGGCTTCTAAGAATTTAGAAATGTACCTTATGGATGTAGTGACAGCATATTTATATGGATCATTGGATAATGATATATACATGAAAATCCCAGAAGGATTTAAGATTCCTGAGGCATTAGACTCTAAGTCTAATGAAATTTGTGCGATCAAATTACAGCGATCACTTTACGGATTAAAACAATCCGGGCGCATGTGGTATAATCGCTTAAGCGAATACCTATTGAAGAAAGGGTATGTTAATAATGAAATATGCCCATGCGTCTTCATAAAGAAATCTCCATCAGGATTTGTGATCATTGCTGTATATGTTGATGATCTAAATATAATTGGAACTCAAAAGGAGATTGATGATGCAAGAACTCATATGAAGGAAGAGTTTGAAATGAAAGATCTTGGAAAGACTAAATTTTGTCTTGGGCTCCAAATAGAACATTTCCAAGATGGAATATTTGTGCATCAATCAAATTATACGAAAAAGATTTTAAAGCGCTTTAATATGGACAAAGCGACTCCTTTGAGTACTCCAATGGTCAATAGATCTCTGAATGTCGATAGTGATCCATTCAGACCTTGTGAAAATAACGAGAAAATACTTGGTCCCGAAGTACCTTATATGAGTGCTATCGGTGGACTCATGTATCTTGCAAATTGCACTAGACCAGATATTGCCTTTGCTACGAATCTACTTGCAAGATACAACTCATCCCCTACTCGCAGGCATTGGAATGGGATAAAACATATTCTCCGTTATCTTCAAGGTACGATTGACTTGGGATTATTCTATCCTAGAAACTTTTCGGTTGGTCTTGTTGGTTTTGCAGATGCAGGATATTTATCAGATCCACATAAATCCCGATCCCAAACTGGATATGTTTTCACAATTGGAGGAACTGCAATATCATGGCGCTCAGAAACAGACTTTAGTCGCCACTTCTTCAAATCATGCAGAAATAATTGCTCTTCATGAAGCATCGAGGGAATGTGTATGGCTCAGAACAATGACTAACCACATACAAGAATCTAGTGGAATAGTCACCAAGAAAGAGCCAACAACATTATTTGAAGACAATGCTGCTTGTGTCGCCCTGTAACATCCGTGAACCGGAATCCCGGTTTGGGATGTGCATCGATCGATGCAGTAGGAGCATCGGTCGATGCTGGCTCGATTCTCTGCGTTTTGACTTAAGTCAAACGCTGCGTTTTGGTCAAAAGGGAATATAAAACCCTTAGGGTCGAGGCTTTTGGTCTCATTCTTCGTGGTGTGGCCGTTTTTAGAGAAAAGAAAAAGAGAGGAAAAGTTCTTGAGAGTTCTTGGTGATTTTTTGGAGATTTGAGGCGTTCCTGTAGAGATCTGTAGCTGGGATCGTTGTAGGAGCTTCCTGGGAGCGTGTTCTTGATTGTTTAAGGTTTAGTTTCTCCTGTGGCAAAGGTAAGTGCATGACCATGGCTTATCTAAGCTAGAGAACTCATTAATCTTCCTGTTGTGTGTTGTTAGACGTATTAGGATGTTGCTATGGACGTTAGGAAGCTTTCTTGTGGCTTGGGATCGAGTTTTGTGGTTGTAGGAACGAAGATCCGGCGAGAAGCTTCGGGGAAATCACGGTGCTCGACGTTGCGTCGATCGATGCATATCTTGCATCGGTCGATGCAAGTGCGAGGACGGCGCGTAAACTCTAGGGTTTTCGTGTTACGTCGAGCATGCGTCGGTCGATGCAGACTGGGTATCGGTCGATGCAAGTTACACTTGCATCGGTCGATGCAGCTTCTGTGTCGATCGATGCTTCCCCATTTGGCATCGGTCGATGCATGTGTGGCGTCGGTCGATGCTAAGTCCTGGTTTGTTATTCGTTGTTGTTGATTGTTGTGTGATGATTATTGATACTCTATTGCTTGTGTGTATAGCCCAGTAGATGGGAGGATTGCCTTACTGAGTGTTTATAAAATACTCATGCATTGCAATATGTGTTTGTGGTGCAGGTAAAAGCAAAGTGTGATCGTGGAATCCAGGCAATGAAGAGGAGGATGTTCTAGGGACTCGGTTTGATGTTGTCTGGCATTGCTAGGTTGCTAGAGTTGGGTCATTAGAACATTGTTAGGTTGCTGGTTCTTTGATTCTTGATGTTTGGATATTGTTATGTTGGAGTTATGGTTATATTTTATTATTGGTTTATTATTGAATATTGGTTGGTTATTTCCGCTGTTGCATGTGTTTGTGGTTAGGTGGCTATTTGGTATGGGACCACTAGTTGTAGTTTATTTTATTATTTATTTATTAAAAAAAGAAAGGTCGGTCGTTTCACGCCCAAATCAAAGAAGGTTACATCAAGAGCGACATAATAAAGCATATACCTCCAAGATTTTTCTCCTACACTCAAGAACTCGAGCAAAAGAAGGAAGTTAATATTCAACATATCCGCTCAAGTGACAATGCAGCAGATCTATTCACAAAGGCGCTTCCGACTACCACATTCAGAAAGCATATTCACAGTATTGGAATGCGTCATCTACGAGATTTATGAAGAAGGATTGTACATATCTTTTCGAGGGGGAGATTACGTTACTATACTCTTTTTCCCTTGTCATGGTTTTTATCCCAATGGGTTTTTCCGTGACAAGGTTTTTAATGAGGTAGTACGTAACTCGTCAATGGTGATGGATAATCAAGGGGGAGTATTGTAAAACACATGTGTAATTATTCCACCACAAGACACATGTCCTTACACTTGTTCATGTAATATTACACTAACTTAACACTTGTCTTTGTAGTTCACCACTTGCCATTACCAAGTGCATAAGTGTGTGACTCATCTCTTTTGGAGTTTACTATAAATAAGGAGTTGTAATAAGAGTGACATAGTGAAGTTGTCTTTGATCAAGTACACTCTCAAAGTCTCTCTCTCTCGTGACTGTCCCTCTCTCTCTATCTTTTTGTTAGTTCTTGTTCTCTTTACAAAATCTTACAAAACATAAAACTTATAAGTGTATTTGTAGTTATAATTCACAACAACTACTAAGTACTAACTGATCATCAATCCTTAATTTTTTAGTGGTATAGTTTGAACATTTAGCACTTTATAAAATATTAGAATTGACCATGTTGTGTACCACATGATAATATTTTATATATTTTTATATATAATGTAAAATGATATTCGTTATTTATATATATAATATATTATTATATTTGCAAACATTTACATTATCAGTTATTGAATAAATAGATGTTGAATTTGAAAGATTTATATGTATCTATATTTTATTAAGAATATTTGACTAAGTAATTTTTTAAAATTTTAATATATATTATTTAATTTCAATTTTAAATAATTTCGGTTTTAAGTTATAATTTTGGATTAAATGATTATAATCTCGATGAATAGTATGATATTTATTAATTGTCATATTTATTGTTAATGATAGAAATTAGAAATATTAGGATATTGATGAATGACCATATATAGAAAAAGTAATATAATTAATGAGGATACAAATCATTGAATCGGGTTATATATTTTAATTTTGATCTGACCTGCAAAGATGACACAAATATGTACTTAAAAATATTAAGATAGATAATTAGTTTTTTTATATACTACTTAAGTCTTTCCCTCTTTATCCATAGTTATGGTTTTGCTCGGTTGTATGATTGTGAGCAGATAAGGAAAACAGGCAAATACGGTGAAAGATGTGAAATTGATAAGCGCGGGTAGAGATTGCAGGAGTCCAGTCTGTAATCTCTCAGGTGCTATCACCACAATGCATGTCATAATTCAACATCAGGTTATTGAAAAAGGTAAACTTGATTTAATCGATTTTTTGATGATTCAGAAGCCCTCTTTATCCACAAAGCAATGCATGTCATTGGTCAAGTAGAGTTAAAAAGCTTGGGAGATTCATATTCTGTTCTTAAGCCTTCTTCAATACATTTTTTTTCAGAAATACACTTGCCTATCACCTCTGGTAAATTTTGGGATTCTTCTTGGACAGGCTATTAAGCATGGATGCGATAACTATCACTAGTCAAGATTCTTATCTGGAGGCTTACTTGATATTGTTTTGTAAGAATATGCTACTTTCTCTGGATTGCTTACTTGGAGTTATGACAAATAGAGAACAAAAACAACAGGTATATTGGTTTAACTTCAGTGATTGTGATGCAAATGTTTTATTTTATGTGATATGAATTCTGGCTAAAAGCAATGCAATATGTTTTATGTTTCATTGGCATTGTTGTTTGTTGCTGCTTTGCATCATTGAAGTATATGTTGTCGGAGAACATATAACTACATTTACATAGGAAGTTGTAGTTAATTGTATAGATTATCCAATGATGTATGTGTGCCAGTGCCACATCTGTTAGATTGGAGCCATCTTGCATTCAAGACTCCACACGCTGCATATCCGAAGTGTGGTTATCTGAATTAAATGACTTCAGTGTTTTTCCCTCACTTGTTTATTTCACTTTATTGAACTGTGACCAAGCGTTCAGCTCACACTTGCACTTGTTGTGACTGTAGACTTTGTCAAGACTTTTTCTGTCGTGATTCTTATGTAACTTGTTTGTTTCTTGTGGTCAGGTTTTGGATGCATCATGGTACATGCCACATGAGCAAAGAAATCCAATCCAAGATTGGGATTTTTTTCATTAAAGCTTCGGCAAGCCTTTAGATTGTGAGTTTCCCATTTATCATGTAATATATTATGTTTTTATAAAATGTACTAAAATTATAATTTATACTTTTATATTCTTTTTATATAAATTTTAATCAACATTTTTCACATTATAAGTTATACTAAAAAACACATTTTATATAGATAAATAATTTTTTATTTTTAAGACACTCATTTTAAGGTTCACCAGTGGAGTGAAAAAAATTAATACATATATAGTTAGTGGAGTTCTTAAATTAAACTAATATTAATCTAAAGTTAAAATACCCATTAAGGGTTGTCTAATGAGGATATATACATTAATTTTGTTTTTCAGTACCATCTTTTTTTCACTTTTTACCATTCCACATCATTTTATTTTTTCTCCACCTAATAATTCAACATTCATACAATTTTTATCATCTGTAATGGTTTTGTTTATAAAATTCAATACCTTGCTCCATTACTTTTATTCTATATTTTATTTTGTATTATGTTTTTATAATTACATATAAATAAGAACTATTAATTGAAAAAAATTAACAAAAAAAAAATTAACAAATCTTTCTTAAACAAATAAGATTATTATGATTTCTTTTTTTTTGAAAGTAATAAGGAGAAGAATCATTCATTACTAAAATAAATAAAATTGGAGGTTAATAGAAAAATAATAGTAAAAGAAAAAACATTTATAAGTTCAAATGAAATGAAACAAGTCTCTATTTATAATGTATGAAAATAATAAATTTTTATGTAAAGCAAAATAAAATAAAACTATGAAAATAATAAATTTTGATAAAAATTTTATGTAAAAAAAAAACTTTGATTACTAAATAATAATGACTTTACATAAAAAAGTATGAAAATAATAGATTTTTATGTAAAGCAAAATAAAATAAAACTTTGATTACTATCAAATAATTGATGTCAAATAGTTAGAATGAATTAAAATTATAAAGAACTTTAGCAACCAATAAGAATGCATCATGTGTTCTAGTGGTCCCAACTTTTGTTTATTCAACATAATTTAGTCCACATAGTTTTTTTTTTACTAGTGAATTAATGATTTAACACATCCATTGTACATAGCAAACTTTTATGTTCACTTTTACTATAAATTGCAACACAAAGTGAACATATTCTTCATCAATCAATTCTTATTTTCTCTACTTCCTCCAAAGAAAAAAAAAAAAAAAGAGATGAAGTTCTTGGTTTCATTGGTTATGTTCTCTCTTCTCGTAAACGGTTTCGCATTTGCTCAAACTCTCATTCAAGATTCTTGCAAGAAAGCAGCCGTGAAAGAACCGGCCTTGATATACAATTTCTGCGTCGATTCTCTTACACAAGATCCACAAAGCAAAACCGCAACCACCCTCGAAGGTTTGATCCTAGCGTCGACGAAGAACGCTGCAGTGAAAACTATGAATGTTAAAGGAATCGCTGAACAGATCTTCAAGGGCAAGGGATATGGAGGTATTGAAGCAGAGCTACACGATTGTGTTGAGTTTTATGACGACGCTAATGATTTGTTAAACACTGCTTTAGCGAGCGTTCAATCACAAGATTATAAAACCGCTAACGAGGATTTTAGTATTGCTTTGGATGTACTAGGAAATTGCAAGGATGGTATCCAGGAAATAAATAAACAAAAGTCTCCCGTTAGTAACGAGAACAATATTTTGTTACAGAAGATTTTGATTCCTTTTGTTTTCAATAATATGCTACGATGAATTTGTCAAAGTGCTTCACTAATTAAACATCGATTAATGTTTACCATGTAAAGTTGAGAGCAAAGAGACTTTATCTTAGTGGAAATAAAATTTTGCTTTACATGTCTGCGTTTTGTTTTTTTTTTTGTCGGCAACATTGACATATTGATTTTTCTTTTGGTAACACATTGACATATTGATTTTGAAATGTAGAAAAAAAGAAGCTGTTTTCTTGAAATTAAAACTTAATACGTGATTTAAATTATGTAAGAAAATATACAAATATATTATATAATCTTAATTAATATATTGAAGAAGGCTGGAAAATTATATGTGAAACGACCGACCTTTTTTTTTTAAATAATAAATAATAAATAATATACTTATAAATAAACTACAACTAGTGGTCCCATACCCACAAGCCACCTAACCACATTCACAATCAACAGCGGAATAACAAACCATTAAATATCCAATAAACCAATAACCAATAAAATAATAACCAATATAATTCCAATCACAAACTAATGATCCAAACAGCATAAATCAAATAACCAGCAATCCTAAACAATGTTCTAGGACTCAACTCTAGCAACCTAACAGAAGCCAGACAACCAAGCGAACCACTAGAACATCCTCCTCTTTATCGCCTTGATTCCACGATCACACTTTGCCTTTACCTGCACCACAAACACATATTGAGATGCATGAGTATTTGATAAACACTCAGTGAGGCAATCCTCCCATCTACTGGGCTATACACACAAGCAACAATGATTCCAAAGTTCCAAACAAGCATCAAACAAAACACACAAACCAGGAAATCAAACATCGTCTCGCTGGAAGGGAGGTGTCGACCGACACTGGCCTTGGTGTCGACCGACACTACCCCACAGTGTCGATCGATGCCCAACTTGCTGGTGTCGACCAACACCAAGTGGTGTCAATCGACACTCCTTCTGCAACTGCGATCCGCGCGAAGTCGAGAGTCGAATCTCACTCCCAAATCACCTCCAAATCGTCCAATACTCGAAACCCAAGCCTTATACATCCGTAGGAACCTGTATCAACCAATCCCAGCAAGAAAAACACACAAACAAGCAACAACAAGCAAGAACAAGGGAATCAAAGGCTTAGATTAGCCATGGTCATGCACTCACCTCTCTGCAGAAAGATTCTGACCAATAAGAACGAATTCCCTCACTCCTAGCAAGCTTCTAGCACTTTCCCAGCCTTAGATCTCTCAAGAAACAGCAAGGAATCTCACCAATCTCACCAAACACTCAAGAACTCTCTTTCTCTTCCTTTTTCTCTCAAAAACGTTAAACGGCGACAATAGAAAACTCCCCAAAACCCTTCTGGTCGACCACACTCTTAAATATCTTGGTTTAATGGTTTTTCCTAAACCAAACCGGTCCAAATCGATAATTAAATCGAACTGGTCGAACCAAAAATTAGTGGTGTCGACCGACACCCCCTTGGTATCGATCGACACCCATCCCCAAAAACCAATATTTGGTTCGCGGATGTTACATTCATTAACATATATCATTTTAAATTCAAGAAATCTCANGTCAGCCAAGGACTCCCATGCAACCGTCTCTACGGCCCGCACTCCTCTGACCGATCTACAGAAGGTCACCTCTAGGCGATAGACTCGCGCTCCAGGCGTCATTTGCTCTCGACTTTTGGACTTTCCTTTACTCGTAGGCCTAAACCTTGAGTTTTATTGGCTCCTCATCAGACTTAAGTCTGCATGCCAAATGNCCTCTTCATCGGGCCTAAACCCGCATGCCATAATATATAAGGAAAAATCCAACTCGTCTCTCGGTCGTCACCCTACAGCGCGCCTCCGGACCGTCGTCCGAAGTTGATATACCAACCATACTCCCAAGTCACAAAGTCTCCGAGTATGGCAGTACTAGGAGAACCAAAGTTCCCCAAGAGTCACGAGCAAACGATTCTGAACGCGTCTGAGTCCTATCCCTATCCAGGTTTCCTTCTCGTGGCTTGCGTAAAACATCTCAATGTCATACCCACCACATATCCCCTCACTGGAATACCCCATGACCACACAAGGATCATATACATGACACAAGGGCCAAACAAATATCCTAAAGAGGACCGCCACCAAGGCCAAACAAATGTCCTAAAGAGGACCTGTTAAACAGACACTCTGGCTAAACAGCCCGCCACAAAGGCCATCTGTCCCGAAGGACCATCTGTCCCAAAGGACCGTCTGTCCCGAAGGACCATTTGTCCCGAAGGACCGTTTGTCCCGAAGGACAGTCTGTCCCGAAGGACCACCTAAACAGGCACTCTGGCTAAACAGCCTGCCACAAAGGCCACACAATAACAAAAGAATATTGCCACACACAGCACAGTGACTCGAAAGTCTGCCACTAAGGCCACACAAGGCCCTCCAAGGCTCTCCACCACTAAAATGGATAAATTCTAACTCCCGTAAAACTTTCCATATTTAGCACTTTCCATTTTTGGAACTTCCATTTTTAGAAACTTCTATTTCAGGAAACTTTCCTCCAGAAACCCCGCCTCATGGAAACTTTGTACCCCGAGCACCACCTCATCTTGTTACTGAGTCGCACAACCAACCACCCCAAGCGACCGAGTAAACAAGAGAGATGGGCTGGAATACTCCATTCCCGCTCCAGCCACGGATTACAGATGGAACCAGGCTAAACAAGCTCAAGTCGCGGTTTGCTTCTCATACCACTTCTTGAACCTTGCCTTCATCTTCGCCTCAAGCTCCCAAGTCTGCTCCTCAACACCATCACAGTCCCACAGGACTCTCATCAAAGGAATCTTCTTCTTCCGAAGTTCCTTGATCCTCCTCTCGAGAACCCTCACTGGTCTCGCCTCCAAAGTCATGTTAGGCTGAAGATCCTCAGGAATCTTAGCCAACACCTCCTCTCCCTCACGGAGACACTTCCGCAACATAGACACATGGAAAACCTTATGGAATGCACGCATCACCTCAGGTAACTCCAATCTATATGCCACTGGTCCAACCCGCTCAATCACTCTGAATGGACCCATATACCTCGGACTCAACTTAGTCTCTGACAATGACCTGTTCGGACCCCGCAACATGGCCATCTTGAGGTACACTCTGTCTCCTACCTGAAACTCAAGATCTCTCCTCCTCTTATCAGCATAACTCCTCTGCCTATCCTGAGCCTCCTTCATGTTCAGCTTGAGAACCCGAATCTTCTCTGAGGTCTCCTGAACAAAACTAGCACCAAACATGCTCCTCTCCCCCACCTGAGTCCAGCATAATGGTGTACGACATGGTCTCCCATACAAAGCCTCATAAGGAGCCATCTTAATACTCGCCTGATAACTGTTGTTGTAAGCAAACTCTACCAGGTTCAGGTGATCTGCCCAATGGCCACCCCAATCCAATACACACATCCTCAGCAAATCCTCCAACGTCTGGATCGTCCTCTCATACTGCCCATCTGTCTGGGGATGATAAGTTGTACTCATATGCACCTTAGTGCCCATCTCTGCCTGAAATGCCTTTCAGAACACCGAAGTGAACTTAGAATCCCTATCAGACACAATGCTCACTGGCACCCCATGCAATCTGACTATCTCTCTCACATACTTCTTAGCCAAGACCGCTGCTCCATCAGTCTTCTTAATGGCCAGAAAATGTGCTGACTTAGTCAACCCATCCACAATGACCCAAATAGCATCAAAGGTCCATGACACTGGTAATCCTACCACAAAATCCATAGTGATCATATCCCACTTCCACTCAGGAATGGATAAACTCTTCAGTAAACCGCCAGGAACCTAATGCTCAGCCTTCACTAGCTGACACACATCGCACCTCGCGACCCCAGTAGCTACATCCTTCTTCATCCCGACCCAGTGATAGTACCTCTTGAGATCACAGTACATCTTAGTCGCTCCTGGATGAATAGAAAACCTGCTCGCATGAGCCTCTCTCAGGATCTCCTGTCTCAACTCCTCATTCTTGGGCACACAAACCCGACCGTACACCAAGATAGTACCATTATCTGAGACCTGATACTCTGAATCCACATCCTTTGAGGCATTCACCAGCCCCAAATCCTGCTCCTGAGCCAACCGCGCCCTACTCAGAAGATCTGCTCTATCCACTGCTTCCAAACCCAACGGTTCCTGTGAAACAGCACACAAGCTCAAAGCACTGATCTCTCCTACCAGAGACTTCATCTCCTGCTCCTAAGCTGAAGCTACCCTCTTCTGACTCAGATCATCCGCTACCGTGTTAGCCTTACCAGGGTGATAGGCTATCTCCAAATCATAATCTGCCACCAGCTCCATCCGACGCCTCTGCCTCAAGTTCAGCTTGGGCTGAGTGAATATGTACTTCGGGCTCTTATGATCTGTAAACACCTGTACCTTTGCACCATAAAGATAAGATCTCCAGATCTTCAGGGCAAAAACTACAGCAGCCATCTCCAAATCATGAGTAGGATAGTTGCCCTCATGCTTCCGCAATTGCCGCGAAGCATAGGCAATCACCTTCCCATGCTGCATCAACACACACCCCAAACCAACTCTAAATGCAACAGTATAAACCACATAGGGTTCCTCCTGCTCAGGCAAAGCCAACACTGGCGTAGTAGTCAACATCTCCTTAAGGCTTTCAAAGCCCTACTCACACTCATGTGACCACACAAAAGGAACATCTTTCCCTGTCAACTTAGTCATAGGGCATGCTCTACTCGCAAAACCCTGCACAAACCTCCTGTAGCAACCTGCCAATCAAAGGAAACTCCTGATCTCTATGGAATTCTGCGGTCTAGGCCAATCTCTGATAGCCTGAATCTTCTCCGGATCTACAGAAATTCCCTCTGTAGAAACAATGTGACCCAGAAACCCATCTCATGCGGCCAAAAACTGCACTTGCTCAACTTAGAAAACAACTTTTGCTCCCGCAGCTTCTCCAGAACTGCACTCAAATGCACTGCATGCTCTTCAGGACTCTTAGAAAATACCAGGATAGCGTCGATGAAAATGATGACAGACACGTCCAGAAACTCTTGAAACACGCTGTTCATCAACCTCATAAACGCTGCTGGCGCGTTAGTCAACCCGAACGACATC
>NC_025704.1:27479384-27480718 GCF_000633955.1 Camelina sativa | reverse complement strand
TCACTCTTGGAACACAATCCTCAAGATCTCGGTATCAGGGGAACTACTCATCCCCTCAGGGAAACATAATCCCCTCTGCCACTCTCGGAGCCCCCAACCCCTCGAGCTATCGGTATTCAGGAGAATCACCATCCCCTCAGGAGCAACAATCCTTAACCACTATAAACATCTCCCGACCAAAAGTACCTCCTGTGGTCCAAGTATAACATTGCAATGTTACACCTGCCCACTCAACTTTTAATATCCAACTGGATTACCCACCAAACAGAGAAAATATCTGCTCCAACTACAAAAGTCCACCTATCCGCCTCTCTAGGCTCGATACCTCTTGAGAATAATCTCATACCGGTCATCTACAACTGCTCCATCCTCCTAACATAAGATGGAAACTCCTCAACATCTGCAGCCCTCGGCTGCACCCTGCCACATGTGGTACAACTGGAGCTTGCACTGGTACCCCTCTCGGTAACCGCTCTAACAGCACGCCAATAGATCCGCCAAGCGATCATCTCGACCCTGGGCTCCACCTGCTGCAAACCCACACCTGGGTTCCCAGCACCCCCGACATTCACACTGGCTAACCCTCTCTGACGTACCTCCTCGTGGAACTATGGACCACACACTCGCTGGCCTCGGGACCCGCCCGACCATGACCACGACCACGTCCCCGTCCATGTCCAACAACTCAAACACCTTTAACCACTGCACTTCCAAGAACAGAGGCTAACAAGCAATCTAAAACACAAAAACACAAACTCACCGTGGAATCACACTGTAGGCTCGAAGAGGATGTTCTAGGACTCCATGCCACACACAATTGACTAACTCACATAATCAATCAAAGCATGCAAATCCCAAACATCTACAGCACAAAGCCTAGTGAACCCAAACCTAGAACCGTAAGGGCTCCGATATCAAAATGAAACGACCGACCTTTTTTTTTAATAATAAATAATAAATAATATACTTATAAATAAACTACAACTAGTGGTCCAATACACACTAGCCACCTAACCACATTCACAATCAACAGCGGAATAACAAACCATTAAATATCCAATAAACCAATAACCAATAAAATAATAACCACCATAATTATAATCACAAACTAATGATCCAAACAGCATAAATCAAATAACCAGCAATCCTAAACAATGTTCTAGGACTCAACTCTAGCAACCTAACAGAAGCCAGACGACCAAGCGAACCACTAGAACATCCTCCTCTTCATCGCCTTGATTCCACGATCACACTTTGCCTTTACCTGCACCAAAAACACATATTGAGATGCATGAGTATTTGATAAACACTCAGTGAGGCAATCCTCCCATCTA
>NC_025704.1:27476445-27477944 GCF_000633955.1 Camelina sativa | reverse complement strand
TGAGTCACAGAACTAGAAACAAGAATGCATGACAAGAAGCGAAAGTGAATAAAAACGCAAACGATTCTAAGCATGAACAAACGAAACAATTCCAGGAATGTAATAAAAATCAGAAAGAAAGACGTTCTAAGGATGGGGTAATTGATGTCGGTTGAGTATCCTAGTCTAAGGAGTGTTTAACATACCACAAGCAAAGTATCCCTAAACAATGAACATCACAACTTAGCTAATCCAATCTCTTGGCAAAAGCTACTCAGACTCAACCACTTCCATACCTAGCTCTCGCTAGAGAAACGTGGTCGAGCAGGCATGACAAAAAANTGACAAACAAGTTCATTCACGTCAACGAACATCCTAGACAACTAATCTCTTAGGCTAGGAACGTAAGTCTCTGGCACTAGTTGGTCAGACATTTCATCAAACACCTTTTGGGTGTAGAAATATCTCGAACCTAGTTCCAATTGATCAGAGAGAAACTAGCAATTCTAACTTTAGTCCAGAAGGGAATCATACAAATCAAGCTTAAACACCCTACATCCTAAGATCCTCCACCTAATCTATACCATCCTCAAGAACTAACACACTACTCAGATCCGAAAATCATAGTCAAGGATGCAAAAACAGAAATTATTGAAACAAGCGTTATTAGGTAGATAAAAATAAGATGAACAACTTTGTAGAAAGAATCAAATGCAAAATCTCAATAATCTCAAAGATATCGGAATACAAGTCTGAGAACGTTTTTTGGAGGCTAGGTTCAAAAACCTTCTAGGAACAAAAACGAGATTAAAAGATAAGATGTCTCCGCAAAGACTTAAAAAAATGTATATATAGTAGTCCAACATGGAAAGCCCTAAAACTTAAAACGACAAAGTAAAGCGTCGGTTCGATAATCTCCTGAAGCGTGTGAAACCAAACGTCTTTCTTCCCGACATGTGCGATCGAGTCCGTGTGCGTCGAATGGAATACAATGTCATCATGGCTCGGACAGAAGGCTGAGGAGCATGGCTCGGACGGATGCTGGGGAACATGGCTCGGACGGATGCTGGAGAGCATGGCTCGGGCGGATGCTGGAGAGCATGGCGGGGAAGCATGGCTCGAGCGTGGTGTATACGCATCCACTAAAATGATGATAACTCTTGAACCACACCTCCGATTGACTTGGAATAAATGGCGTTGAAAAGATAACTCAATTCCCTACAACTTTGATGAAGACGTCGAAAGCTAAATCCCACTCGAGTGGGATGGCTCGAACGGATGGCTCGGACGGAACGGAGATGGTGACAATGGCTCGGACGAGACGGAGATGGTGACAATGGCTCGGACGAAACGGAGATAGTGNGATTCCCAGAACCAAAAACTCATTATTTTGCTCAACCCAAATCCTTTACTAGACTTGTAAACTTTGAAAACACATCCTCCTCCTAAAGATTTTCTACCCTTTACTTTCGTTTTACACTTCACTCTTCTGCACAAATCCATACCCAATACCCAAAATT
>NC_025704.1:27471304-27474501 GCF_000633955.1 Camelina sativa | reverse complement strand
CAAAACATGCTTCAATCTTAAATTTTCAAGTTCAATCAACAAGCATCAAAGAACTAAGAACAAGGGCCTTGATCCTATCCTATTGAATCCAACATGCTAACAAGGTTACAATCATCATCAACCCCTATGCTAAATGCAACAACCCTATATGAATAAACCTAGACTCAGTCCTAATATGCAATTGTAAACTACATGAACACTCTGTTTTTATGGAAATTTTCGAAATATTTTCAAATTTGTATGGTTTTTCTATGCAAATAGACGGAAGCAGACTCAAACATGATATGATGCAAAAATTTGAAATAAGAATCACAAAAAACGACATTAGATACATCATCTCAAACCCTCCCCCAAACTTAAATTACACAGTCTCCTGTGTAAGAAAAATTTGCAGGAGGATTTAAGAATCACAACAGAAACAATGCAGGAATGAAATGGTATGTACAAAGGAAAGGTCGGAGTACCTCAGTAGTAGAAGAAGGATCCCATGCTCGCCCAAGGAGGAGCGTGAAACTGACTCTGTCCTTCGCCTTGTTCGGGATCCGCGTGTGTGACATCAGCTGGTTGGTCGACTTGCTGCTCAACCGCTTTCGTGCCCTGATGATCACCTTGAGCTTCAACTTGCCGCTCAACCTCAACCTCATGCTCATCTCGAGCTGCAGAACAACGCGCTGATCGGTGACTAGAAGAGGCTCTGGAACCTCGCGAACCGCGTCTCCTTCTCTCCCTGGACTCATGTGACGAGTGGCGTGAAGGAGCAGGTGAAGGCGGACGCTCCCGTGACACATATGAAGATTGACGTGCTAGGGAGGGAACCGGAGAGAGTGTTCTCTGACGAGTTGGCTCGCTGGAGACTTTGTGTGTGGCTCGAGAGAGGGGCTCGATCGGGTGTTGGCTTGAGTGGCTCGAGTGTGGTAGTTGGAGCATGTGCGGAGTGAAATTGGCTCGAGCGTGACAGCGGAGGCATGGCTCGAACGAGTGCAGAGTGATGAACCTCTCAGGATGGGTCGAGTCTGATTCCACGCTGTCGGTTGAACCTTGTTCGAGTCGATGATGGTTGAGAACGCACAGTGGTGGTTGAACTCTGCAACACCTCTTCTTCATTATCCCAAACCTCTTCCTTAATTTCCTTGGAGGAGAACTTCTCATTGTACCTTGGAGCTTCTTGATTTTCCCACTCATCTTCTTCACCATAGCTGTTAACTCTTTCACTGAATCCCTTAGAATCTGAGTATTTTGTAGTTCATACAAACTGTTAAGCGCGGGAGGACGTGACTCTTGCGGTTGGTGAGGTTTAGGAAGCAGGTCTTGACGCTTAGGGAGGGTAACGACTGCACTCGATTTGGAGAATGGTCGAGTGACACTTTGAGTTTTCTCTTTGGTTACCAAAACCTCAGTTTCTGCCTCATTCACATCCTCAAAGATGTCAAACCCAGATTTTTGATCTTTCTCTTCAATCACAAAGGTATGTCCATCAATAGTTGGTTTCTTCCTAGAATCCCTGATATCAAACTTCATCGTGAAGTTTTTACCCAGATTGAGATCAATCATCCCATTCTTGACATCAATGACTGCGCCAACTGTAGCTAAGAAAGGTCTTCCTAGGATTAGTGGATCTTTAGGCTCTTCATCCATTCCTAGCACTACAAAGTCAGTAGGAATCTCAGCTTGTCCAATTTTGATGGGCAAGTTCTTTAATAGACCATGAGGCAATCTAGTAGTCCTATCAGCCAATATTAAGCGGAGGTTGCATGACTTGTATTCGTTGAATCCTAGCCTCTGAGCTACAGACAGTGGCATGAGGCTTACTGAAGCACCAAGATCACATAGGCACTTTTTGAAGGCCAATGGACCTAGAGAACAAGGCAAGGTGAAAGAACCAGGGTCCTCTAGCTTCTTTGGGATAATCATCTTCTGAATGACAGCCTTGCATTCATGAATAACCCCACCTATGTCATGCCCTACCCTCTCATCTTCCAGAGCCTTAGCTTGAGCTCCTTTAGCTATCTCCTCCTTCTCTTTGGTCTTTTCGGTTACCAAGTCAGTTAAAAACTTTTGATATTGAGGCACAAGTGCAAATGCATCAAGCAAAGGCATCCTAAGTTCAATCTCCTTGACTTGGTTTTCGAACAGAGCTTTGTACTTCTCAGTAAGCTGCTTCTTAAACCTCACTGGAAATGGTAGAGGTGGCTTGTATGGTGGAGGAATGAATCTCACAGGTTTATCCTTGGGAGCAGTGGGTTCTTTAGTAGCTTCAGGATCAGATTGTTTGGCTGACTCAATTGGATCCTTGAGCACCTCGACAGGATCCTTTATCTCAACTTCATATTGAAGAAAATCCTCCCCATCTAAACTCTCAGTGTCCTCAGTGAGCCGTACATCTACAGCTTGGGTGGTGATGGCATGCATAGTAGCATAGTCCTTGGGGTTTTGAACTGCTTTTCCAGGTAGTTGGCCAGTTGTTGGGGTAGAAGTAGAAACAGTCTTGCCTTCCATATACTTCATCTTGGAGTTAAGAGCTTCAAACTTGACATTCAGATCATTGTAAGAACATTCCATCCGCTGACTGAGTTCAGCAAACTTCTTAGCAGTATCCAGAGAACCACTAGCTTGACCTTGAAGAAGTTGTTGCAGCATGTGCTTCATTTCTTGATCTAGGGCTGGGGTAGGCTGAACTGGTTGAGGGCGGAATCCTGGCGGTGGTCCTGAGGGAGCTTGGTAACCCTGGTGGAACTGTTGTTTTGGAGCGAATCCCAAATTGTAAGACACAAAAGGTTTTTGTTGTCCTTGCTGTTGTTGTTGAGGCGGGTACACCTGATCTTGTGGATTAGCAACATTGGTATTTCGATAAGACAAATTGGGGTTCGTCTTGTAGGGGTTGTAACCTTTGTTGTATCCACCCTGATTCTGAACATAGCTGATCTCTTCACTCTGCTCACCCTCCCCATCTGGAACTTGGAAAGGGTCGTCCTCAGAGACGAAGTGGATGCCCCTCTGCTGGCTCAGCAAGATACGGTCAAGCTTCTCATTGACATTCTTGAGGTCTTTCTTGTACTTCTCTTCAGACCCAGCGTCGCCGCGAAATGTGTGGTCATAATCCTCGATGTAGTTGCCGTCGGACTGAGCGAGATTCTCCACCAGTTGCCAACTTTCATCGACGTCCTTGTTCAGGAAGTTACCGTTAGAAGCGGTGTCAA
>NC_025704.1:27470540-27471244 GCF_000633955.1 Camelina sativa | reverse complement strand
TGCAGAGTGATGAACCTCTCAGGATGGGTCGAGTCTGATTCCACGCCATCAGTTGAACCTTGTTCAAGTCGATGATGGTTGAGAACGCACAGTGGTGGTTGAACTCTGCAACACCTCTTCTTCATTATCCCAAACCTCTTCCTTAATTTCCTTGGAGGAGAACTTCTCATTGTATCTTGGAGCTTCTTGATTTTCCAACTCATCTTCTTCACCATAGCTGTTAACTCTTTCACTGAATCCCTTAGAATCTGAGTATTTTGTAGTTCATACAAACTGTTAAGCGCGGGAGGACGTGACTCTTGCGGTTGGTGAGGTTTAGGAAGCAGGTCTTGACGCTTAGGGAGGGTAACNGAGGGTAACAACTGCAATCGAGTTGGAGAATGGTCGAGTGACACTTTGAGTTTTCTCTTTGGTTACCAAAACCTCAGTTTCTGCCTCATTCACATCCTCAAAGATGTCAAACCCAGATTTTTGATCTTTCTCTTCAATCACAAAGGTATGTCCATCAATAGTTGGTTTCTTCCTAGAATCCCTGATATCAAACTTCATCGTGAAGTTTTTACCCAGATTGAGATCAATCATCCCATTCTTGACATCAATGACTGCGCCAACTGTAGCTAAGAAAGGTCTTCCTAGGATTAGTGGATCTTTAGGCTCTTCATCCATTCCTAGCACTACAAAGTCAGTAGGAATCTCAGCTTGTC
>NC_025704.1:27459303-27464231 GCF_000633955.1 Camelina sativa | reverse complement strand
TATATATATATATATATATATATATATATATATATATATGCCCATTTTAAAATCTCTCTCAGGCGTTATTCTTATGATTCCCAAAATCTATTCTTTCTCTAACGCTGGTGTAGTCATGGATCGTCGGCGCCAGACATGCTCTCCTGTGTTTTGCCCGTTTGTTTCTTTTTCGTTAGTTCCGGCTTTTTTAAAGAACCGAACCTCCTATTTTGTTTCAATTTTGGCTTAGCGTTGCAAGAGACGGTTCACCGGGTTAACTTATAGGGTCTCCTTGATCGCCCCTGCTGCAGAGCCTCTTTCGGTACTTCCTAAAAGATTCTTCTATCAACTTCCGATTTGGTTGTAAGCCTCTGTTGTTGTGGCTATCATTTCTCCAGCAACTTCTCGTATCTCTTCCTTAGAAGTTTCGTCCCTGTTTCCAATAGATCTGTGTAGGATCGCGTGAGTCCATCTAGAATTTTGGAGTCTCTCTCGGTGAATTTGACTTTCTTCACCTCCTCCTTCTCGGTGTTTCACCCTGCCGGAGATTGTATTTTTATCGATTTGATGTTCATCGTCAGGGATTTTCTTGATGCGCCCCAGTTTAGAAGGCTCTTCACCTCGGTTTTCCTTCTCGGCGTGTGTTCTGCATGTGTCGTTCCAGATCTCCCTTCTCAAACATTTTGCAAGGTCCTCCCTTCTGCACAGTCATATCTCCTGAAGTTCAGGGTGCTCCGGATGAAGCTATCGGCTTCGATCAAAAGTTTCCGCCGCCGTCACAATTCTCCTCTGTCCGGCCTAGGTCAGAGTCTCGTTGTGGAGAAACAGTGGCAGTTCCCTTATTAGGCTCGGCCCATCAGTTGGTATGTTTCAGTTTGTGGGTTTTTTCTAGGTTCATGGGCTCTAAAGACATAAGGCCTAGGTGGAACTCTTCTTGGATGTGTCCTTCTTCTTACTCCGTTCATCTCCCACCAGATCTCACCTCTCGTTCCAGCATCTTTGTAAAGCAAGGTGTCACCGGATACTTCTCAAGCATCTCACCGGATACTCTTCCGGCCTCTCTCATGGATACTTCTCCGTTTGCCTAGTTTGCGTTATATCAATAATCACCTTTGTTTTTTTGGTTTTGAAACGACCCGACCCATTTTTTTGTTGTTAATGTAATAAATAACTTGTGATCTCATACTCACTAGCATCCTAACCTCAATCAATACAATACCGGAAATAAATAACATTATTAAACCAGAAATACTTTAATTAATCCAATAACAGCTAATCTAATATCAATAATCCAAGACAATCCAACAATTCCAAAAGAATAACATAAACCAAGGAACCAACAATCCTTGGCAGCATTCTAAAGACTCAACTCTAACAACCTAACAGAAGCCAGACATCCACCAATCGAGCCACTAGAATATGCTCCTCTTGATTGCCTTGATTCAACGATCACACCTTGCCTTTAACTGGATCACAAATCACAATTGAGACGCATAAGTATAATCACAAATACTCAATGAGGCAATCTTCCCATCTACTGGGCTATACACACAAGCAATTGAAGTTCAATGTTCAACAAATAACAAAACAACACAACCAAACCAGGAAAAGCAAGTGTCAGCCATCTGCTGAAAGTTGGTATCGACTGACACCCACCTAGTGTCGATCGACACTGACACCTGACGAAGGTTGGTGTCGACCGACAGTGACAACTTGATATATCATGGTTTTTGTGGTTTTTAACCATGGTATAAGTGTGCTTTTTGAGTCTTTTGATTTGTTTTCTAGGTGATTTTTGAGTCTTTATAGGTTTAGGTACTCATTGGCACGGATGGAACATAAAGGAGCTAAAAGAGGATGATTTAGAGCATAATCAAAGCATGAAGGCTGATCAACGATGCTTGGAGACGTTATCAAGACTTTGCATCGACCGATGCAATATCAGCATCGATCGATGCAGGTGCCACAAAGACAAACAGAAGTTATCTCCAAAAGCTTTAGAAGAATTACAAAATAAGCCCAAGTTTTCCTTATTTGCAATTAAGGCCCAAGACGTGTTTTTAGAGTATTTATAGGATTTTTATGGTCATTGTTTAGACCTAAGTTTTATTCTGCAACCAGAAGAGATATTGAGAGCTTTGGAGAGATAGATCTGATTTCATCTGTAGAGAGAAGATTCTTGAACTCCCTTTCTTACTTCTTAATATCAATTGCTTATTATTCAGAAAGATGTTTTGTGCTTTATTAAACATGTTTGAGTAGTTTGCTTGTTAGGTTTAGGGTTTTTCATAGGGTTTTTATGGTTTATTAGATCTGTTAATTTTAGGATTCATTATCTTTTATGATCTTCATCCTTGGTTGTTCTTCACAATAATTCTTGATTGATCACCTAGAATTATTATCTTAGGGAAATAAATTGATATGAGAATATAATTGTTTTCCTGATTAAACCTTTGATGAACAAAATTATTTCTTGCAAAGAGATTTCATTTAATAATTTTGTGAACAATCTAAACTTGTTTTTAAAGCTGATTTATTACCTAGAATTTTGCAAAGCGATTTGGATTTTCTGGTTTTAAATTTAGATAATATTTGCAGTGAGAACTGATTTATTTTACAAGTATGTTTAGAGTTCTAGATCTGATATTTAATTGCTTGAATCCTAATTATTTGATTGATTTAATTTCCCATAAATTCCTGAGAAATTTCCTAGGCTTAGCTCTTTGATCCCTTGAATTTACAACACATTTAAATTCTGTTTTGCATTGTCTTTAATTTAATATTTTTGATTTAGCATAATTAAAAGAATAATAAGTCTATTGTGTGAACTAGAGTCTCTGTGGATTCGACCCCTAGAGTATTACAACTGCAAGGCTGTTAGTACTTTTAGGGTATTACAATTTGAGCATATCAAATTTTGGCGCCGTTGCCTGGGACTCTTTTGATTCACCATTAGATTAAAATGTTTGATTTTGTCTAAATTTTTCTTTTTCTGTTTTACTCACACGCTTTTGTTTCTTTTCTCTTGTGTGTTTAAGGTTCATGCCTAAGCCTAGCACCAGGAAAAATCCTACTGGTCCAGTTGTTAAGCTTACAAATCAAGAGTTAGGACAACTAGAGCGTGAGAACACCAAAGCAGCCAAATCAGCAAAGATGGTCAACCCAATCATACTGAGACTTGATGAGGCTGGAGTTTTGAGAGATCAAGAGGGTCATGTGCGCAACGAGCAAGGCCAGAAACTTGATGCTGAAGGGCAGGTTATTCAGGAAGAACCTGTCGTCGCTGATGAGAATGCAGATGGCTTCGATCGACGCAACGTCGGCATCAGTCGACGCAATGAAGAAGGCATCGATCGACGAATAGTTGGCATCGGTCGATGCAATGTCGGGGCTGGTGCGAACGGAGCCAACTTGGATGGTAACAACCAGCAGAACCTTCAGCCTAGACGGGACAACAATGGAGAGCTTGTCAAGACTCTTGCGGACTTCAACAGACCAGACTTGTTCTATGAGAACCGTTCCGCAATTGTCCCTCCTCCATTCCCAAGGAATGACTTTGAGCTGAAGCCTGCCTACTTCGCTCTTGTTGGACAACGGCCATTCTAGAATTTGCCAAATGAGAAGCCTCTAGACCACATAGAGCACTTTAAGGACATAGTCACAAGCATCAAGGCTAATGGAGTCACTGAAGACTACCTCTACTGCAAGCTTTTCCCCTACTCTCTTGCTGGGGAAGCTTCTCATTGGCTAAGGCAGCTCAAACCAGGATCTCTGACAACCTGGCATGACATCAAGGTGGCGTTTTTGAACTACTTCTATGATGATGCGATGTCTGATGAGCTAAGGATCAAGCTTTCCACCTTTAGACAAGGTCCTACTGAATCTTACAAAGCTGCTTGGGTAAGATTTAAGGCATACCAGAGGGACTGTCCACATCATGGCTTCTCAGAGGTGCAATTGATCAGTATCTTCTTTAGCGGGATTGACTGGAGGTATCAGATGGCTTTGGATGCTGCTAGTGATGGGAACTTCAAGACAAGGTACCCAGATGATGCTGAAAAGTTGATTGAAAGGCTAGCATCAAGTAACAGTACTAAGATGCAGACTTAGAGTGGAAGAGAGCATATGAAGGGTATGATTCAAATCAGTTTGCTACAGTGAATGCCAAGCTGGATACAGCGCATAACCTTCTTGTTGGAAAGAAGTCAGTCCACTTTGCTGAAGATGTTGAAGTTTTTGAGCCAAAGCAGCAGAATGTAGAAGAAGATGTCAACTTTGTGTATGGTAATCAGGGCCAAAAGTTTGGAAATCAGCAATGCAACAGGTCTTTCAGTGGCAACAACCAGCACAACAACTATCAGTCTAATTCTACAGGCTACATTCTTAAGCAAGACTATCAGAAGCAACAGCAGAGCAGTGGTTACACCAGGACCTACGGCAACTCCTCTTACCAATCTCCTCCCCCAGACTTCTCCAATGCTTAGGAGATATGTCAAGAGGATGGTAACCAAGGATTTGAATGCTGAGCAAGGAGTGATGATGATTTCAGCCCAAGTCAGTGCCATCATTCAAAACAAGATCCCAGAAAAGCTTCCTGATCCAGGTAGTTTTGTTCTTGATTGTACAATCTTCAATGAGAGGTTTGCTAGATCTTTGTGTGATCTTGGTTCCAGTGTCAACTTAATGCCTAGATCAGTAGCACTCAGCCTTGGGATGACAGATTTCCAACCCACCAAGATTACTCTTATACTTGCTGACCGTTCATTCTGCATTCTTGATGGTATCCTTGAGGATGTTCCAATTAAGATTGTTGATTGTTTGATACCTACTGATTTTGTGGTCTTAAAGCATGAAGAAGAGCCTAAGGATCCTCTAATCTTGGGAAGATCATTCTTAGCCACTGCTGGTGCTATTATTGATGTCAAGAAAGGACAGATTGGCCTTAATGT
>NC_025704.1:27434428-27459063 GCF_000633955.1 Camelina sativa | reverse complement strand
ATGCCTTTTGGTCTCTGTAATGCTCCTGCAACATTTCAGAGATGTATGATGTCCATCTTCACAGACATGATTGAAGATTACATGGAGGTTTTCATGGATGATTTTTCTGTTTATGGGTCTTCATTCAAGAGCTGTTTGGATAATCTCTGCAAAGTGCTAGCTAGATGTGAGGAGAAGCACTTAGTTCTTAATTGGGAGAAATGCCATTTTATGGTTAGAGATGGTATAGTGCTTGGTCACAGAGTTTCAGAGGCTGGTATTGAGGTGGACCGCGCTAAGATAGAAGTGATGACAAGTCTCCAACCCCCAGATAGTGTGAAGTTGGTAAGGAGTTTTCTTGGACATGCTGGTTTCTACAGACGTTTCATCAAAGATTTCAGTAAGATAGCCAGACCACTTTCAGCTATATTATGCAAGGATGTCAAGTTTGAGTTCACTGATGAATGCCGTTTAGCTTTTGAACAAATTAAGCAAGAACTTGTGAGTGCTCCAATTGTTCAACCACCAGACTGGGATTTACCTTTTGAGGTAATGTGTGATGCCAGTGATTTTGCAGTAGGAGCAGTGCTGGGACAGAGGAAGGATAAGAAACTTCATGTTATATACTATGCTAGTAGATTGGTAAGGATAAGAAACTTCATGTTATATGATGCTCAAAGAAATTATGCAACAACAGAGAAGGAGCTGCTAGCAGTAGTGTTTGCTTTTGAGAAGTTTCGTTCTTACTTGGTTGGATCCAAGGTAATAGTTCATACAGATCATGCTGCACTCAAATACTTGATGCCGAAAAAGGATGCCAAACCAAGGTTGCTAAGATGGATTCTTCTTCTTCAAGAGTTTGACATTGAGGTTAAGGACAAGAAGGGGATTGAGAATGGAGTAGCTGATCATCTATCCAGGATTAAGATAGAAGATGATGTTCCAATTCATGATTCATTGCCAGAAGAGAATGTCTACTTTGTTGATATTGGTTCTCAAGCTACTTTGTCGCGTGAAGTTTTGCAGACTCTCGGCACTGCATCGATCGACACAGCTGGTGCATCGATCGATGCTTCATCTCGATACGAACAGAATTTGGCGAATGCATCGACCGATGCATCATTTAGCATCGATCGACGCTTGGTTCAGGAATCATCGGGTTACGAGTTTGATGACAATGTGGCTGCTGTAACTTCTACTGATCAACCGTGGTATGCTGATATCGCGAATTACCTTGCTGCAGAGGTGGAACCAGATAAGTTTACAGGATATGCTAAGAAGAAGTTCTTGAGAGAGCTTAGAAGATACTATTGGGATGAACCATACTTGTATAAGCATTGTTCAGATGGAGTTTACAGGAGATGTCTAGCTGAGACTGAGGTTCCTGATGTGTTATTTCATTGCCATGGATCAGATTATGCTGGACATTTTGCTACTTACAAGACAGTGTCCAAAGTTCTTCAAGCAGGGTTTTGGTGGCCAACAATGTTTAAGGATGCTCATGAGTTTGTGTCTAGATGTGATGCTTGTCAAAGAAGAGGACAGATTAGTAAGAGACATGAGATGCCACAAAATTTCATCCTTGAGGTTGAAGTTTTTGATTGCTGGGGCATTGATTTTATGGGACCATTCCCTTCTTCTTACAAGAACAAGTACATCCCTGTAGCTGTTGACTATGTCTCCAAGTGGGTAGAAGCTATTGCAAGTCCCAAGAATGATTCTGCTGTGGTTCTTAAGCTGTTTAAGACCATTATCTTTCCAAGATTTGGAGTGCCTCGGATCACTTTATCAATAAAGTGTTTGATAAGTTGTTGAAGAAGTATGGAATTCAACATAGAGTGGCTAGTCCATATCATCCTCAGACTAGTGGACAAGTTGAGGTTTCCAACAGGCAGATTAAGGAGATTCTGGAGAAAACTGTGGGTGTTACAAGGAAGGATTGGGCAGTAAAGCATGATGATGCACTATGGGCCTACAGAACTGCATATAAGACACCACTTGGCACTACTCCTTTTCATCTGCTTTATGGGAAAGCATGCCATCTTCCAGTGGAGTTAGAGCACAAGGCAGCCTGGACTGTTAAATTATTGAATTTTGATGCCAAGACAGCTTTAGAGAGAAGGTTGGTACAGCTGAATGAGTTGGATGAGTTTAGACATCATGCATTTGAGAACTCTAAGCTATACAAGGAGAGAACAAAGGCTTATCACGATAAGAAGATCATCTCCAGAAATTTTGAGCCTAATGATCAGGTACTTCAGTACAACTCTCACTTGAAGTTGTTTCCAGGAAAACTTCGTTCTCACTGGTCCGGACCATTCACTATCCAAGAAGTCCGCCCCTATGGAGCTATTGTGCTGCTTAATTCCAAGGGAGAGAAGTTTACTGTCAATGGACAGAGGGTGAAACACTATTGGGCTGAAGCCAAGATACCTGACGGACACATTGCGCGTTTGGATNCTCTTAATGGATCAAAGATTACACGGGCCAATGGGTTTGAAATAATCGAATTGGTAGTGGGCCAGACCGAAGCCCAGTCGCATCGACCCTACACTTGCATCGACCGATGCAACCCCTGCATCGATCGATGCAATATAACCTAAAGTCGCGATTAAAGTCTCTCGACTTCGTCTTCTTTGCCGTTTTTCCCAAACTCGAGCCAGAGAGAAACACAAACTTCAATCGACCGTATCTCACTCGTTTCTTGCTCAAATCCAACGATTCCAAGCCCCATTCCACTCGGTTTTTACTCCTCTATTCGATTCCCTCATCAGATTGGCGATTCGGAGCAATGTCGTCCGGCCCACGAACAAAGGGAGCTCGCCGCGGTAATTCTGGCATCGCTCCGCCGCGCCAGACCGACCTCCCACCGCTGACGGTTCCTCCTCCAGTTCCTCTGAGACCAATCCAACCACTTCCAGCCCTTGATGCACCATTTCAAACTAATTGTCAAGAGCCATGGCCAAAAAGAGAAAGACAAAGGATTCCACCACAGCATGTTTGGCCAGAACGTCCAATTGAAGAGGTTAAGAAGCTTGAGTACATCAACAGGCCGCTACTTGATGCTTGGGGAGAATATGAGACTATGTTCTACAATGCTTGGCTTAAGGTTGAGATTCTGCCGACTCGGTTCGTGATCTTGTAACTATGCAGAGGCTTGGGATTCATGATGAGGTATTGAGGATTCTGGAGAAGATTGGGCTTGGGACCATGTGCACTCGCCACTATGACTTGTATCCGGAGCTGGTCCGACAATTCATGGCCTCAGTCCGCCTTCTGTACCAGAACGAGCAGGCCCCGAAAGCTAGTGAAGGAAGGCTGTCTTTCTTCATTAGGGGAGTTCGGTATGAGATTTCTTTACCTGATCTTTGTGACATTTACGGTTTTAGCAGAGAGCCAGAGGGAGTTTCACTTCCAGGAGAGTTTGTAGATGTCTCGCATCTCTGGTCTTACTTTGGTACTGGTGATTATGATTCCCGACGTTCTACTATGACTGATGTGAGGCATCCAGTGATCAGGTACATTCTTAGAGCCATAGCCAACACTATTTTGTGTAAGATGGAGGCTGGGAAGATGAGAGTGAGTGAGTTGCACTTGTTAGCATATGGGATTTATGATTTGATGGCTGAGGATGATAGATGGGCTGATCCTGAGAGGGTAACCTATGGTGCAGTGTTTGCTGATCACTTGATCTCTCTGAAGGTCAAGGCTTTTGGGCGTGGGAAGAAAGAGTTTGTTGGGAGTCTGCTTACTCCTATCTTTCAGAGACTATGTATTGCTACTGATTATGTCTTTGTTAGTACTGAGAGGAGTGTTATTGATGAGAAGCATTTGAGGAACTCTACTTGGATGAAGAGGAAGATGCTATGGCGTTTTTGTGATTCTACTGGTACTCATCTGATCAGATTGCCGCGACCAGACCTCACNGAGAGTAACACAACTAACATGCGGCTAAACAGGATACGTCGGATTTTCGCACGATTTGGCTCTGCATCGATCGATGCAACCTTTACATCGGTCAACACAGAGGCTAACAGTTGGTAACACGAATCTGGTTCACTTGTTCATTANAGGGTTTTGAGATTGGTTCTTCATCTGGCACTGCAGTATTTGAGTTTCCTGCTTTTCCTGAGCCACCACAGCCTTCTCGTACTATGAGCCAGGGAGACTACCAAGAGTACCAGACATCCACCATGCGTACCTTCTGGAACGCGATTTCTCGTTTTGCTTGCTTCCGTCCCACTAGGCGCAGATCCCGTTCTCGTTCTCCTCCCCTTGCTGGAGCTAGTGGTAGCGATGCTGATGGTGATGCTGGTTCTGAGGGTTGATCCTACTTCTGTTTACGGTTTCTTTTATCCTTTTTCTCTTTCACTTTGAGTCATTTTTTATGTTTCTTTGAGTCAGTTTGTCATTTGTTTCAGATTGAACTTGTATTGCATTATGAATCATTATCTATCATGTTGCATTTAATGTTGTGTTTGAGTGATTCTTAACAGTGCTGACAACCATGAGAGTAACACAACTAACATGCGGCTAAACAGGATACGTCGGATTTTCGCACGATTTGGCTCTGCATCGATCGATGCAACCTTTACATCGGTCAACACAGAGGCTAACAGTTGGTAACACGAATCTGGTTCACTTGTTCATTACTTTTTCAATTTGATTTTTCTTTCTTAGTCAATCTCAGGCTTGATAACACTGGGGATAGTATTGTTTAAGTCTGGGGGAGGCTAGTTACTAACTATTTGCTTTTTCTTTCTTAGTCTCAGTTGTGTGAGTCAAAACCATATTTTTGAGTCAAATTTTTCAAATATTTATTTTTGGAATTAGGATCTCTAACTAATGGTTTCTGTTCTTTGGCTAATACTCTTATGAATCTTGATTATGCTTGATCTCAGAACTGAAGTTTGGAAAAGCTATGAGCTGTATCAACAATCCTGAAAGCCCTTATCCAAAAGATATCTGGTTAAACTAACGTTGTCTCAAAATTTTATCAGGATTTTAACAGGACTTAATATCTTACTTTGGAGTTGGAAATCAGTGGACTAGACTTCTTCTTCGGGCCATACAAGACAGTGCAATTTTTCAAAGTATGTCTCCCCTCTCTCTTCCCTTCAATGCTTAAAAAAAAAAAAGAGAATGATCAGAAAGAAAAGAGGAGAATAAAATAAAAGATAAAATGATTTTGATCAGTTTAGAGGGGTAGGTAAATTACCAATGACCCCATTATTCTTGTGACAACCCGTCCCGCGGATCCCACTAGCCCACCGCTAGCTGCCCGAACGGACCATCCGTGGACCCCACTAGCCCACCGCTAGCCGTCCCAACGGACTCCAAGCTGGCCCTGCAGGGCATCGATCCTAACCCCTCACTGGGCAAATGGAACTATTCATCCAAATCCACAGTAGGTTATTGGTGTACCAGGCGTTCCTCGAACCCTGGTCCCCACCATTTAACAACCTTCCCACAGGACAAGCTATCACTAATTGATCATCAATTGGTGACAGCTTGTCCTGTGGGAAGGTTGTTAAAGGGTGGGGACCAGGGTTCGAGGAACGCCTGGTGCACCAATAACCTACTGTGGATTTGGATGAATAGTTCCATTTGCCCAGTGAGGGGTTAGGATCGATGCCCTGCAGGGCCAGCTTGGGGTCCGTTGGGGCGGCTAGCAGTGAGGCTAGTGGGGTCCACGGGACAGGTTGTTACAATAAAAATCGATTTTTATGTGACAACCCGTCCCGCGGACCCCACTAGCCCACCGCTAGCTGCCCCAACGGACCGTCCGTGGACCCTGCTAGCCCACTGCTAGCCGTCCCAACAGACTCCAAGCTGGCCCTGCAGGGCATCGATCCTAACCCCTCACTGGGCAAATGGAACTATTCATCCAAATCCACAGTAGGTTATTGGTGCACCAGGCGTTCCTCGAACCCTGGTCCCCACCCTTTAACAACCTTCCCACAGGACAAGCTGTCACCAATTGATCTGCAGATCAATTGGTGACAGCTTGTCCTGTGGGAAGGTTGTTAAAGGGTGGGGACCAGGGTTCGAGGAACGCCTGGTGCACCAATAACCTACTGTGGATTTGGATGAATAGTTCCATTTGCCCAGTGAGGGGTTAGGATCGATGCCCTGCAGGGCCAGCTTGGGGTCCGTTGGGGCGGCTAGCAGTGAGGCTAGTGGGGTCCACGGGACAGGTTGTTACAATAAAAATCGTTTTTTATGTGACAACCCATCCCGCGGACCCCACTAGCCCACCACTAGCTTGCCCCCATAGGCCCGAAGCTGGCCCTGCAGGGCATCGATCCTAACCCCTCACTGGGCAAATGGAACTATTCATCCAAATCCACAGTAGGTTATTGGTGCACCAGGCGTTCCTCGAACCCTGGTCCCCACCCTTTAACAACCTTCCCACAGGACAAGCTGTCACCAATTGATCTGCAGGTCAATTGGTGACAGCTTGTCCTGTGGGAAGGTTGTTAAAGGGTGAGGGACCAGGGTTCGAGGAACGCCTGGCGCACCAATAACCTACTGGTGGATTGGGATATCCACAGTGATGGGTTAGGATCGATGCCCTGCAGGGCCAGCTTGGGGTCTGTTGGGCCGGCTAGCAGTGGGCTAGCAGGGTCCACAGACGGTCCGTTGGGGCAGCTAGCGGTGGGCTAGTGGGGTCCGCGGGACGGGTTGTCACAATTCTACTCTTGAGTCAAATGATCACACAAAGCTTGGAAGCGAGGGGTAGGTAAATTACCGATGACCCCGGTATTCGCTTACACCTTTGATGAAAAAAAAATGAAAAAAAATGGAAGTGAGAAAAGGGAGAGGAAAGGAGATGTATGAAGAATGTCTTGGCCTGAAGAGAGTCCATATGCCACTGATGGATACACCAAGGTAAGAACTCACCTGTATTTGCTTTAATTTATTTAATGAGATGACAATGGTGAGACTGGAGATTCGAGAGGATTGTGGGATTTGAGTAAGGAATGTTGATGCTTTTCAATTGACAAAGTATAAGAAGTAAGTTCTGAAGATCAAGGCGATGAAGAGTACGAAAAACAGTTACNTATTATCTTAGGGAAATAAATTGATATGAGAATATAATTGTTTTCCTAATTAAACCTTTGATGAACAAAACTATTTCTTGCAAAGAGATTTGATTTAATAATTTTGTGAACAATNACGAAAAACAGTTACATGCAGTTGAGTGAATTCCATGTTTTCAAACCTCTTCCATAGGCCTAAGTTTCTGTTTTGCTTGAGGGCAAGCAAAGGCTAAGTGTGGGGGAGTTGATATATCATGGTTTTTGTGGTTTTTAACCATGGTATAAGTGTGCTTTTTGAGTCTTTTGATTTGTTTTCTAAGTGATTTTTGAGTCTTTATAGGTTTAGGTACTCATAGGCACGGATAGAACATAAAGGAGCTAAAAGAGGATGATTTGGAGCATAATCAAAGCATGAAGGCTGATCAACGAAGCTTGGAGACGTTATCAAGACTTTGCATTGACCGATGCAATATCAGCATCGATCGATGCAGGTGCCACAAAGACAAACGGAAGTTATCTCCACAAGCTTTAGAAGAATTACAAAATAAGCCCAAGTTTTCCTTATTTGCAATTAAGGCCCAAGACGTGTTTTAGAGTATTTATAGGATTTTTATGGTCATTGTTTAGACCTAAGTTTTATTATGCAACCAGAAGAGATATTGAGAGCTTTGGAGAGATAGATCTGATTTCATTTGTAGAGAGAAGATTCTTGAACTCCCTTTCTTACTTCTTAATATCAATTGCTTATTATTCAGAAAGATGTTTTGTGCTTTATTAAACATGTTTGAGTAGTTTGCTTGTTAGGTTTAGGGTTTTTCATAGGGTTTTTATGGTTTATTAGATCTGTTAATTTTAGGATTCATTATCTTTTATGATCTTCATCCTTGGTTGTTCTTCACAATAATTCTTGATTGATCACCTAGAATTATTATCTTAGGGAAATAAATTGATATGAGAATATAATTGTTTTCCTAATTAAACCTTTGATGAACAAAACTATTTCTTGCAAAGAGATTTGATTTAATAATTTTGTGAACAATCTAAACTTGTTTTTAAAGCTGATTTATTACCTATAATATTGCAAAGAGATTTGGATTTTCTGGTTTTAAATTTAGATAATATTTGCAGTGAGAACTGATTTATTTTACAAGTGTGTTTAGAGTTCTAGATCTGATATTTAATTGCTTGAATCCTAATTATTTGATTGATTTAATTTCCCATAAATTCCTGAGAAATTCCCTAGGCTTAGCTCTTTGATCCCTTGAATTTACAACACATTTAAATTCTATTTTGCATTGTCTTTAATTTAATATTTTTGATTTAGCATAATTAAAAGAATAATAAGTCTATTGTGTGAACTAGAGTCTCTGTGGATTCGACCCCTAGAGTATTACAACTGCAAGGCTGTTAGTACCTTTAGGGTATTACAATTTGAGCATATCACAACTCTATGTAAACCCGCATTCTCCTTGGTGTCGATCGACACCCACTTCAAAAACTATAAAATTGGTTCACGGATGTTACAGATTTTCATCCTTTTCTGGCGAAGGTTGTTTACCGGATACTTCTCTGGCAGCCTCCTCTCTGTGTCGGAGGCAGGTCCAAGTTGCTTCCAGCCTAGAACCATCTCTGTTGGTTCGTCTCTCATCTTAACGTCACAATATTTTTATATATTAGTGACTATCTTCTTACCAGATGTTGGTTATTTGTCGAACGATTTTTCTATCTTTAGTTTTCTTGTGATAGTTTGGTTTAACATTCCTGGTATCCTATCAAGTTTTGTCAAGCTTGTGTCTCTATGTTCAAGTTATGCCTGCTCATCTGCTTATCTTTCAAGCTTGCGAGTCGGATGTTGTCCGATTATGCTTATGTCTCCTTGTATCTTTTTGGTATGAATGAAATCTTAGGTGCACAAAAATAAAAAATAAAACATTTACTTATACTAAAGAACTAATGAAATCACTAATTGTAAATTTAGAAATATTGTTTTGTAAAATCCTGCGTATATAGAAAGGTATTCTCTTGCTTTATATAATACTAGGGAGAGGTATAATACTAGGGAGAGATCCCCTGGTAGTAGGGTTTGTTATTTTTGGTTTTTGCTTGAATTTTTTAATTATTTAGGTTTTTAATTGTGTTTTCAACAAATCTGGATATACATAAATTTGTTTATTGTGTTTTCAAATTTGGAACTTCATTGTTGCATTACATAAATTTGTTAATTTTAGTAACTAATTTATAATGTATGTATAAACTTTTAAATACAACTATAAAAAAACTAACTATTAGACATATACTCTATTCTATCTAATACTAGGTTGAGTCTCGTGCAACGCACAAAATTGTTATATTAGTTTGGTTTTTTGGTTAAAAGCCATTAAGACTTAGTTAAATTTTTTTCAATTTTTTTGAGAGACTTTACAATGTGAAGAGTATACCAACAAAATTTATTTGTATCGAGAGACTTTTTTTTTTAGTTAAAAGTCATTAGGGTTTTGGAATTGTTTTATTTATATTCATTAACTATATAGTTAATTTTAGATGATCAGTTTAACCTTTTCTAAATTATGAACAATTTAAAAACTCTTTTAATAGTTTAAATATTATTATATTATTGATGTTTGGTTTATTGAATTTTAAATTGTATTACAGTTTATAATATTTGTATTCTACAATTAGGGCATGTGATTTTGTAATCTAACCAAAATGCAATACATTTACTGTGGAATTTGTGACTACAAAATAGATTATTGTTATTTTGAATTATTTGTATATCTTGAAGACAAGTTGAACATTAAATATATTCATTTTGGATGGCTTGTCTTTGTGTCATTTTTAGGTCTTATATTACGGTTTCCACATCAAGTGTTTTTGTTGCATTTGGATTGTGGTATTCGATTTCAAAGAAGCCATTTTGTGGTTGTGGGTTGGCTGGTCCTAATAATAGGATAGCTGTGTGTATTCTGTCAAATTATTTATGGAATGTAATATAAAAATTGGTTATGTTTCTGAAATGTGGATTGTTTGGTTGTAATATGTGGTCATTGGAATATGAAATTGTGTAGCTGATGTTGCTTTCTTGTCAGTTTTTGATTTTTAAAATGAGGTGGGTGTGTGCCTTTGTTGGCATTGAGCTTGCTTCATAGTGCATTGCGTAGAGAGAATAGCGTCCATTGGTAATGTTTAGTTTTGTTACAGATGCTGGTTTATCTTTTTTTTAGTCGTTTGTTACTTTGGGGATGTTGTTGTTATATTGACTCATATGTAGGTTATATGTTATTGTAATTTTTTTTTTAACGACTACTCTATAATGGCCATTGTTATTTCATTTATTCGGTTAGATTGGAATATCACACCGTCAAGATTTAAGTATTTATTTTAGACGTCTTTATTTTTATTTTTAAATAAAATATTCGTTTTACATTCATTCTAAAACTAAATAATACATTCAAAATTTTGAAGTATGATCATTTTTCTGTTAAAAATTGAATCATATTATTATTTAAAAAAAAAACTCATAGTATTGTTTTTAATCTTTTAAAATTTCATTTGTTTAGTTAATTTGTTTTTGATTTAGTTATTATTTTAAATATTTTAAATAGAGTATTTTAATACAAAAAAAAAAAGATAACATAGATTTGGACAGGTGGCAACCTCTCAGTTGCTTATATGCAGTCTCTGAGAGAAAGTTTTAGCGTGGTTCTCTACTTTATTATATAAGATGATGAGAGAGCTCTTTTTGATTGGTTAGTGGGAGAGACAATTTTTTATTATATACAATTTTTTTTTATTATATAAAGTAAACATATGAGGTTTTTGTAACATCTCACAACCACATTAGTAAAACTACTGTTTATCTAGACATATATTTTCCTATCGCAACACTCTTGTACACATATCGTGGCTATTATTTTAAACTTTCAGATTTTAAAAAATGGAGATTCAAAATTATCCTTCGTTTTCATGCAATAGTCTTTGAAAATAAATGCTTGGCCAATAAAAGTAATTTAAAATTTTCACCATCATCATAAAAAAAATCAATATGGTCTTTATATTCTTGGTTTCCTCTTCTTCTTCATCAAAATGTTCATATGTAGAAGACAAAAGATCACCTCAATATAGACAAAAATATGCAATATTCTTTGAAAAGAAGTGCTTGGACAACACCAGTATTTCAAAATTTTCATCATCTTCATAATAAAAATCAATGTGTTCATTTTTATTCTTGGTTTCCTCTTCCTCTTCATCAAAAGGTGCATATGTAGAAGACAAAATATTACCTCAATATAGAAAACAAATATGCAGGAATATTTCTATGTTTTAGAGATAATTAAAACACAAGTCAGAAATTATGTCATTAGTTAAAATTAATTGATATTATTCATTAAAATTGAAAATAACACATGACTAAATTTTGGGAATCATTAGGGAACATTCAAGAGCATAACAATATATAAAAAATAGTAGGTTATAAAGATAGCTAAAGATAAGAAATAAAATGTATTAGTTTCTTATAAAATATGATAAAATTCCAATAGATGTTTTTATGAGAAATTTGATATACGAGGGCGTTTAGTGAGGTATTTGCTATTTATAGGAAAATTGTTGATAACAATTGTATAGGTCATCGCTAGTGGGTTAAATGAGTTAATTGTACAATTAAGATTATTAAAATTAGAAAATTAATATATATATATATATATATATATTGTAATGCTCGTAAACCGGAATCCCGATTTAGGAAGTGCATTGATCGATGCAATATGTGCATCGGTTGATGCAAGGTTTGGTTTGTGCTCAGTTAGTTCTATTGTCTCTGGTTTAGTTCGGTTTGGAGGATGGAAACCTAGGGCTCGAGTATATAAGGGGAACTCGATGCCTAGGGTGAGTTTTTAGCCACTTTGTCGTTCCTAAAGAGTTAGAAAGAAGAGAAAGATTTCATGTGAGGTTTTGTGACATTTGGGGCTTGTTCTTGAGAGATTCTTCTGTAGGTGTGGAGATCTGTGGCTAAGTACATGGTGGAGAGCTTGTTGTGGTGTGTTTCTCATTGTTCTTCGTTGGATCAACTTGTTTAAGAGGTGAGTGCGGGACCATGGCTTATCTAAGGGATTAGATGTGTGTTTTTGTGTGCTTTTGGGTGTTGATTGCTTATGTGATTGTTTGTGAGTGTTTTCCTTGAGTTTGGTGGTGTTTGGAGGATGTATTCGGCATCACGAAGCCAAGAGAAGTCGATGGAAATCTTGTTCTGTGATGATTTGCGCGACTGCATCAATCGATGCAAGGTGTGCATCGGTCGATGCAGTTAGGGATTTGATGGACATGATGGACGTTGCATCGGTCGATGCAAGGAGTGCATCCGTCGATGCAAGGAGTGCATCGGTCAACGCAGGAGGCGTTGCATCGATCGACGCAGCTAGGGATTTGGAGGTTGCATCGATCGACACAAGTAGTGCTTGCTTTTGTGTTGTTTGTGTTTGTCTTTTCGCTTGTATGTATAGCCTGGTAGATGGGAGGATTGCCTCACTAAGTATTTGTGATAATACTCACGCATCTTAATTGTTGTTTGTGATTTGTCGTGGAATCATGGCAATGAGGAGGAGGATGATCTAGGGTCTCAGTTATGTGTTGTTAGTCTTGAATATGTTATTAATGTTGGAACCTTGTATAGAAGCATGTTAGGTTGTTGGATAGAATGGTTAGGAATGATATTGTGTTGATCATATATATTAGAGATGAGTATAGTTATATGTATTACAATGTGCATTTTATTGGTATTATGGGTGGTTAGTGATGTTCATGTTGTTGGTTTAATAAGTAGCATGTGATGTTTAATTATATATTATAAAAAAAAAATGGATGGAGTTGTTTCAGATATATATATATATATATATATATATATATATAATGATTAAAATTAAAAACAAATTCCTAATCTACCAATAAGGTGAGAGGTGAGAGACGAAATTCAACATCGGAGAGCTGCATCGCTACAACTACATTTGGTGACTGAAAACTTAACATCAACAAAATATACTTTAGAGAAGTAAATTATCGGTGCTGCCGGTGTCGCCGGAAAAAAAAACAGTGACAATTATAGTAGTTTCTACGGCTATTTTTACAAAAACGAAAACGTTGAGTTACTTTCCACATACTTGACACGCAACTCAAATAAGTTACAGTATAATTTGTTGTCGTTGATTGCTGATGCAGCACAATACGATTACAAAAAGAAAAGATCCTAAAGTAACATTTTTCTCAAATCATGTATAACAACTCATTATCTAGCTTATTGCATATAAGATATTAGATTATTATTTTTTTCCACAAATTGAAAATATATATTGACTTTAAGGAAAATCATTACAAAGAGTATCAAGGAGCCAAATTGGCTTTAACACAGAATCAGAATAATACAATTTGTCATTACATCCAAATTTAGCTAAAGCATGTGCAACTCTGTTACATTCTCTCTTTGTAAAAATAAAGGTAGTATGGTGCAATTTTGATGCCCAAAATCTTATATCTTGTAGAAGATTTGTTAGTGAAGCATTCAAGTGTAAGCCATTAGCCATTTTGATTAAAGTCTCACAATCACCCTCAAAAACAATACATGTATATCCTTTGATCCAAGCCTGTTGTATTGCTACCAAGAGTCCTTTAGTTTCTGCCTCTAGTGGGGATCCTGCATAATTTATCTAGAAACTCCCCACACAAGTGGATCATCTTGATGGTTTCTAAAGATCCATCCTGCATAATTTCACTTTCATTCTCTGATCCACCGGATTCCCCCAGACTTAGCCTTTACTTGCCCTCAAGCAAAACAGCAGCTTCACCTGTGAAAGAGGTTTGAAAACACGGAAACTTCTTTTCTTTTTAAAGTAATGTCATGATCATCCAAACCATAATTCATATGCTTAGCAGATAAGTCCAAATCGAACCCCCATGTACTTCTCCGTTGGCATTTGTAGCAACCCAAATTCCACAACATCTTCCATTAAGCCTTCATCGATGGGTCTCATAAAATTTGATCAATGTCAAGAACCTTCTAGACTCATTCCCGTACAATACCATAACAAGCAAGACAATATCTTTAATGCCAGTGGTACTTTTTCTCTCCCCTAGACTTATTCTATTCTTATCTTCCTTTGAGCTTTGCTTTATTTTTTTCTTTTTTTATCAAAGGTGTAGGCGAATAATGGGGTCATCGGTAATTTACCTACCCCTTGCTTCCAAGCTTTGTGTGATCATTTGTCTCAAGAGTAGAATAATGGGGTCACAGGTAATTTACCTATCCCTCTAAACTGATCAAAATCATCTCATCTTTTATTCTCTTTTTTTTTTTTTTTTTTTGAATAAAGCTCTCAGGAAAAATCTTTTAAACTTAAATAAGGAGAGGAGTACCAATTTTTTCTTTTCTAAAATCTTAATTGTCAGGTATGAACAAGGAGTCAAGCCCTATGAACATCAACCTCCTTGATGAGGTAAAAAAGAAAAGCGTAGAAATTACCTCAAGCTTTTGTGGATTATGTTGGAAACTTGGATGTCTCTGGTTCACTGGTCAGCGTTTGGATTTTTCATTAGTCGGATTCTGGATTCAATCTGCAGCTTAATCAATCAAGGCAGTACTCTAAAACAAAAAATCATAGTTCCTAACAAAATTTTGACTCAATAAAACAAATTTTTTTTTTTTCGACTAACTCTCAAAAACAAAAACGTAGTTAGTAACTGCCTCCCCCAGACTTAAACAACACTGTCCCCAATGTTATCAAGTAAGAGATTGGTGAAAAAAGAATAAACAAAAACGAATAAGTATTGAAATTGTGAACAAAAACGTGTTACCAATCCGGATGTTCTGTGTCGACCGATGCTGGCAGTGTGTTGGTCGATGCACTCTGCAGATGCAGAGAATTCAAACATAACTCCTGAGCTAGCTGCGATTTGTTTTTGTTTTTCTCATTCCTTGGATGTTAGCACTGCTAAGAATCACTCAAACACAAGATTAAACGCAACATGATAGATAGAAGTTCATAATTCAATACAAATTCAAACTGACTCAAAGCAAGAATAAAAATGACTCAATTTAAGTGGAAAAGAAAAATTTATGAGTGGGTTACCTCCTACTAAGCGCTTGTTTTCAGTCATTAGCTTGACTGTGTTGGAGCTCAGGCATCTGGTGGATCAGAACATGAAAGTGAATGCCTTAGAGAGGAATTTCTCATCATCCATGGGGGTGTATATGTGGTAGATGAATTAGGTCTGCCAAGTATGTGAGGAACAGGACCAGGGCGGGACTTAGGTATGGGTGGCTTTCTTTTATGTCCTGCAAAATCATCAATAGAAGAAACAAACGCTCTACGATAATCTCGTGGCTTGGTTAACTGCAAAACAATTTTTGTATCTTTGAAATTCTTATTGATGAATGGAGAAGGTTTGGGTGAAGAAGATGCATACCTTGGCCTTACCTGTGGGTTCTTGACTGTGGAATGGTGAGATTTCAGCTTTACAACTGGTCTAGGACTTGCAGCTAAGGAATCAACTTGAGAATTTGTGATTTTGGACAAGTCCAGGTTGACTCGTGGAGGTGTGTGGATCGATGCAACAGCTGCATCGATCGATGCTGAGCCTGCAACTCGTGTTTCTTCAATGATTCTACAACTTTCCTCAGCATTCCGTGTTTCCATTACAAAAACATCATCTACCATCGACTTATCATGGATCAGAACCTCATCATGGTCTCTAGTACTGATTATATGATCTCCACTCCAATCTTCAAGCTTAACAGCTTGCTTACTCACTTCCTCAACAGGCTCCAACTCTTCGACATACCCAGCAGTAATGTCTCCATGAAGCTCTATGAGCGGATCATCATCAAAACCAATTTCCACAGAAAATGTCTGACCATCAATAGTAGGAGCTCTTCTCAGCTTGTCCATCTCAAAGTTCATGACCAAATCATCCACATTCAGAGATATGTGTCCCTTCTTTNGCGGGACTTAGGTATGGGTGGCTTTCTTTTATGTCCTGCAAAATCATCAATAGAAGAAACAAACGCTCTACGATAATCTCGTGGCTTGGTTAACTGCAAAACAATTTTTGTATCTTTGAAATTCTTATTGATGAATGGAGAAGGTTTGGGTGAAGAAGATGCATACCTTGGCCTTACCTGTGGGTTCTTGACTGTGGAATGGTGAGATTTCAGCTTGACAACTGGTCTAGGACTTGCAGCTAAGGAATCAACTTGAGAATTTGTGATTTTGGACAAGTCCAGGTTGACTCGTGGAGGTGTGTGGATCGATGCAACAGCTGCATCGATCGATGCTGAGCCTGCAACTCGTGTTTCTTCAATGATTCTACAACTTTCCTCAGCATTCCGTGTTTCCATTACAAAAACATCATCTACCATCGACTTATCATGGATCAGAACCTCATCATGGTCTCTAGTACTGATTATATGATCTCCACTCCAATCTTCAAGCTTAACAGCTTGCTTACTCACTTCCTCAACAGGCTCCAACTCTTCGACATACCCAGCAGTAATGTCTCCATGAAGCTCTATGAGCGGATCATCATCAAAACCAATTTCCACAGAAAATGTCTGACCATCAATAGTAGGAGCTCTTCTCAGCTTGTCCATCTCAAAGTTCATGACCAAATCATCCACATTCAGAGATATGTGTCCCTTCTTTACATCTATGATAGCACCAGCTGTAGCCAAGAATGAGCGTCCTAAGATGAGAGGATCACTAGGCTCTTTGTCATATTCCAGCACCACAATGTCAGTGGGAATCATGCAATCTCCAATCTTGATTGGAATATCCTCTAAAACACCTTCAGGAATTCTGCGGGATCGATCAGCTAAGATAAGAGATATCTTAGTCGGCTTGAAATCTGTCATCGCAAGTCTCACAGCAACAGAAATGTGGCATTAAATTGATACTAGAGCCAAGATCGCAAAGAGAGTGAGCAAACCGTTCTGCAGAGATAGAGCAATCAAGTACAAAACTTCCAGGATCTGGTAACTTCTCTGCAATCCTACTCTGAATCATTGCACTCACTTCCTTAGAGAGAACCACTTCCTGCTTCTGTTCTTTCTTCCTCGGTGGAGGCTGCTTCAACAGAATCGCGCTGACATCCTTGGTTAGCAGAGCTCCTTCCTCAGGACTCAAACCATTAGTAACCATTCTCTTCACATACCGCTTAATCCCAGGAGAAAACTTGACTGCATCAATCAAAGGCATCTCAATCATCACATTGTCCATCATAGCCTTGCATCTAGCTTCTTCAGTCTCCTGCTTAGACCTCCTAGGCTTAGGAAAAGGAACCTTAGGCTTATAAGCTTTTTTGAATCAGATGGTGGAACTGGAAGAGAAACCGAAGCTGTTCGTGGGGTGTGTTGATCGATGCAACAGCTGCATCGATCGATGCTGGATGGTGGTTGCATCGATCGATGCTGCTGTGTATCAGTCGATGCAACATCAGCTACCGGATAGTTGTCTTCTTCCTTCACCAAAATTGCATTACAAGCATGCTTGGGGTTTGACTCAGTTCTTCCAGGAAGAAAACCTTCTTGTTGTTTAACAGACCCAGCAGTCTGAATCACTTGATTCTCCAGCTTCTTAACATGAGTGTTTAATGCATCAAACTTCCTAGTTAGCTCAGTGTATACAGAATCAATCTTCCCATTGAAGTCCACCGTTAACTTCTATTGACCTTCCAAAATCTGTCCAAGCATTGATTCCATCTTGCTCTCTGAAGTGGGTGGAGGGAGGGGTTGGTAAGAAGAAGAACCATAGTTCCTAGTGAAGTTGTTGTTTGGATTTTCTGTGAAGGAATTCTTCTGACCAAATGTCTGATTTTGATACCCAGCTCCATACATATAGTTGACATCTTCTTCTGTAATCTCTGGCTTTGGCTCAAAAGTCTCAACATCTTCAGCAAAATAGACAGTCTTCTTTCCCACAAGAAGATTGTGCACTATATCCAACTTAGCATTTACTGTAGCAAACTGATATGAATCATGGCCTTCATGTGCTCTTTTCCGCTCTAGGTCCGCATTCTTAGTACTGTTGCTTGATGCTAACCTTTCAATCAACTGTTCAGCTTCATCTGGATATCTTGTCTTGAAGTTCCCATCACTAGCAGCATCCAAAGCCATCTGATACCTCCAATCAATACCACTGAAGAAGATACTAATCAACTGCACCTCTGAGAACCCATGATGCGGGCAGTCTCTCTGGTATGCTTTGAACCTTACCCAAGCAGCTTTGTAAGATTCAGCATGTCCTTGTCTAAAGGTGGAGAGCTTAATCCTCAACTCATCAGACATCACATCATCATAGAAGTAGTTCAAGAATGCCACCTTGATGTCATTCCAGGTCTTCAGAGATCCTGGCTTGAGTTGCCTTAGCCAATGAGAAGCTTCCCCAGCAAGAGAGCAGGGGAAGAGCTTGCAGTAGAGATAGTCTTTTGTGACTCCATTAGCTTTGATACTTGTGACTATATCCTCAAAGTGCTCAATATGGTCTAGAGGCTTCTCATGTGGCAAGTTCTGGAATGGCCTTTGTCCAACAAGAGCAAAGTAGGCAGGCTTCAGCTCAAAATCATTCCTTGGGAATGGAGGAGGGACAATTGCGGATCGGTTCTCATTAAACAAGTCCGCAAGAGTCTTAACAAGCTCTCCATTGTTGTCCTGTCTACCCTGAAGGTTCTGTTGGTCATCCAAATCCGCACCATTCGCACCGGCTCTGGCATTGCATCGATCGACGCCAAGGTTGCGTCGGTCAATGCCTTCTTGGTTGTGTCGATCGATGCCATCATGGTTGCGTCGATCGATGCCATCATTGCGTCGGTCGACGCAACGTGCATTCTCCTCGGCCACGACGAGTTCTTCTTGAATAACCCGTCCTTCAGCATCAAGTTTCTAGCCTTGCTTGTTGCGCACATTACCCTCTTGATCCCTCAAAACTCCAGCCTCATCAGGTCTCAATATGATTGTATTGGCCATCTTTGCTGACTTGGTTGCTTTTGTGTTTTCACGCTCTAGTTGTCCTAACTCTTGGTTTGTAAGCTTCACAACTGGACTAGTAGGATTTTTCCTGGTTCTAAGCTTAGGCATGTACCTGAAACACACAAGAGAAAAGAAACAAAAGCGTGTGAGTAAAATAAGAAAAGAAAAATTTAGACAAAATCAAAAATTTTAATCTAATGGTGAATTAAAAGAGTCCTCGGCAACGGCGCCAAAATTTGATATGCTCAAATTGTAATACTCTAATAGTACTAACAGCATTGCAGTTGTAATACTCTAGGGGTCAAATCCACAGAAACTCTAGATCACACAATAGACTTATTAATATTTTAATTATGCTAAATCAAAATATTAATTTAAAAGCAATGCAGAAACGGAATTAAAAAGTGTTGTAAATTCAGGAATTAAAAACGCTAGGTCTAGGAAAATTCTCAGGAATTTATGAAATATTAAATCAACCAATAAATTAGTATTCAAGCAATGTTTCATAATGAGATTTGTTAATTTTCTGAAAATTGGTTTTAATTTGTGGGCAGAAAATGAAATTGTTGTTTCTTCTCCGCTGTAGATTTGCAATGCTAAGTCGAGAGTTTATTCACTCTTGGAGATTTAATGTTCCTCTGAATTATTGTTTATTTTGCAACTCGAGGTTAGAAAATTCAGAACATATGCCTACCCCAAATTAAGATATATGGCTCGCTCTTTAAGCAAGGTCTAATCTTTCTCCCCCGTGCTCTAATCAAAGCTTAAAGTTATTGTGTATGAGTTTTGACCGTATATTTAGTAGTTATGAGTTCTTCCAATTTTAAGAAAAAAAACACTAAAGCGAGGTAAAAAAGGATGGTCAAAGAACAAATTTAGAAATCAATGCTATAATTAAGCTATGATAAAGTAATCATTCTTTTATTCTAAACGTATAGAAGAAACTAATTTTAAAATTCAACAATCAACGATTTTACTTTTCTGGTTTCAGTCTAAAAATAACAATCGGGTTTCTAATATAAAACCAAACTCGGTGCTCCACGAGAATAGTTGTCCTCTTCTCAAACATATCTCAACTTATTGTTTGAATATAAAAAGAGATATCAGAAAGAAGAGAAGACCAAAAACAAAAACCAAAAAAAAATCTCTAACAAAAAAAAAATGGCTTCCAAAGCTATCTTCTTCTCTTTCTTTATCGTCTCCGCCGTCTGCTTGTCCTCTCTCGCCGGCTTCGCCGCCGCTGATGCTGATGACTTGGATCGTTTCCAGATCCAGGGATCAGTTTACTGTGACACTTGCCGTGTCCAATTCGTTACCCGTCTCAGCAAATTCCTCGAAGGTAAACATAAACACATTACGAACACCATGTTTACGTATGTTTATTATATACATGTGTGCATGGCTTTTCTACCACGTGCAACCGTTGCAATTTTTGAAAAGAGCAATATTTTACGCTTAATAAAGAATATATATCATGTCACTTTTAATATTGTTCGAGATAAATATGCATGTATGCGCACGCACACTATCTTGCATGTTATGCATGCAAGGGTTATTTATATATATATATTTTATACGTAGATCTTCGGATAAAACCTAAACTTGTTTTTATTATATTTTTACATTTTTGTGTTTGTGAAGGTGCGAAAGTGAAGTTGGAGTGCAGGAGCAGAACAAACGGAACCGTAACATTGACCAAAGAAGCCGTTACCGACAAATCAGGAAGCTACAAGATGGAAGTAACCGGTGACCACGAGGAAGAAGTTTGCGAGCTCGTCTTGGTCGAATCACCAGACAGTGGTTGCAGCGACGTCAGCAAAGAGGCTTACTTACGTAACGCCGCTAAGATTAGTTTGACAGCCAATGACGGAATCGTCTCCCACGAGACACGTATCGTTAACCCTCTTGGTTTCATGGTCAAGACTCCTTCAGCTGACTGTGCCGCTGCTTTCAAGGAGATCGGTATTGTCCCTGACGTCACATTCTAAGCGAAAAGAGAGAAAGAAAGAAAAAAAAATATGACATAAGAGATTTACTATTTGCTTAAATTTTATCAAGTTTATCAATATTACAATGAATTTATAATATCATCATTAATTATTTTTTACGCGTTTTGGTTTTGTTTAATTTGATATGTCAGTGATATTTTGTTGTTCTGTAGTAAAAAGAATGTACTTTGGTTACATGCGGTAGAGGAAATTATCTATTATTAGTTTTTTTAACAAAAGAATAATTATTGGATTTTTAGATCAGAAACCAAATTTAGAAGAACAAAAATCTAAAACATAAATGATTGGGTATCAATCGATCACGTTGTTTATTATCACTAATATGAATTGATGTCACCATGAGTTTACCGCCTTTTTTTTGCTAATTTGATTTTTACTGTGTTTAATGTTATATAAGAGTGATACATTGTTTAGGATTAAGATTGCGATGAAATCCTTGTTTTCACCGATTTTGTTTTTCACAAATGTTTCTAATTAAAATTCAGATGAAAAAAAATATTGTTAGACACCTCGTATAAGCTTTTCGATATATTCTTTCACTTTTGTATATAATTAAACCGTTTTGTCTGTTTTTCATGGTATGTTTACTATTATTCGTAATTTGGTTTTCATTATTGGTGACCCGGGCCTTCGTTTCTGGTTTTTGGTTTGCCACTCTCTTACAAGTTACAACACTGAAGAATTCCAAATTTTGTATTTTATATCTTCGATTACAGTAGCATTTTATTAGAAGATTGTAACAGAAGTATAAGTATATATAACAAACTAGGTGAGTTACCCGCACGCTTGTGCGGGCAGAAACTGAATAGAAAAAAGAAAAAAAAATAATTTAATTCTTTAAAATATTGAATCAAAATTTTATTATATTTTTAAAACTTGTTTAATTTTTTAAATTTTTATATTAGTTCGTATGTTCAGGCATACATTATTTTTTTGTAAGTTTTGTATTAAATATTTTTTTTTTACTTTTTAAAATAATAAAATGAATAGTTATTAAAATGTTTATTTATAGTATTACTCTACATATGCAAAATATAAATTGAAAATTTAAAGTCCACTTTTAAAGTTTAATTGAAATTTTAAAGTCCATTTATAAAGTTTAAGCCCAAATTGACCGTAACAAAGTTTTAAATGAGCTAAATACAATTGTTACGGTCAATTTTAATTACCTTGATATAATAATTTGGGACAATATAATATGTAATTTTGTTTAGACCATTAAAATAATATTTTAAGCAACCCATAAATATACTTTCGTTTAGACCATTGTGATTGGTACTACAAACATTCAAAATTATACTAAAGTTTGCATATACAAAAAGTTCATTAAGCCAATGTATCTTCATTTCTGAGTCCATTCTTTAAGACTGAGTCTCCGAACTCTCACTTTGATGCTCCATTACATGGTTTATGTAATAACGTCTAGCAAACTCAGACCTGTAAATATATTAAGTGTATGAAAAAAAAATATTTTAACATCATACATAATCATATATAAAGTGTATAAAATTATTTTTATATAATCAAATCTTACCAGTCCTTCGAACTGTGGTTTATAAAGATTTTCGAAGAGGCCAATGTGTTTTCGATACATGGTGCACCTATAAACATTTGCAGAGTGAATATATTGGTTACCTTATGATGATTATATCAGAACTATTTTATTTTACATATCTTCATATTCTCCGACTTTCACAAACCGCATTACACAAGACTCAGGTTTGGATTTGTATATGAGATGGCACCTGTTTGATTGCCATTTAGACATGAATTCAGAAGCGTAGTTATCTTTGACACGACACTTCACAGTTTCATTCCTACATGTTTATCAAANGCTAAATACAATTGTTACGGTCAATTTTAATTACCTTGATATAATAATTTGGGACAATATAATATGTAATTTTGTTTAGACCATTAAAATAATATTTTAAGCAACCCATAAATATACTTTCGTTTAGACCATTGTGATTGGTACTACAAACATTCAAAATTATACTAAAGTTTGCATATACAAAAAGTTCATTAAGCCAATGTATCTTCATTTCTGAGTCCATTCTTTAAGACTGAGTCTCCGAACTCTCACTTTGATGCTCCATTACATGGTTTATGTAATAACGTCTAGCAAACTCAGACCTGTAAATATATTAAGTGTATGAAAAAAAAATATTTTAACATCATACATAATCATATATAAAGTGTATAAAATTATTTTTATATAATCAAATCTTACCAGTCCTTCGAACTGTGGTTTATAAAGATTTTCGAAGAGGCCAATGTGTTTTCGATACATGGTGCACCTATAAACATTTGCAGAGTGAATATATTGGTTACCTTATGATGATTATATCAGAACTATTTTATTTTACATATCTTCATATTCTCCGACTTTCACAAACCGCATTACACAAGACTCAGGTTTGGATTTGTATATGAGATGGCACCTGTTTGATTGCCATTTAGACATGAATTCAGAAGCGTAGTTATCTTTGACACGACACTTCACAGTTTCATTCCTACATGTTTATCAAATTAATAAAAAAATCTTAACAGAGACAATTTTTAAACGTAACTGTCCTAAAGGTAGAGTAAATGTCTTTGACCTGCAATTCAACAACGTGAAAACAAATTCATTACGTTTAATGGCACTCTAAGGTCTTCTTTTATCTTCCACATCTACTATACACCCACAAACATCTAATTTGGGGAAAAGATAGAATTTAGTTTTCCAAAGTGTTACAAATCTACATTTTGTAAAAGTTTATTCATACTTTTCTAAGGGAGGGGCCAATACACAAAGTTACAACAAACCCTATAAAGATTCTAGATTCCCGAACACAATATCAATATTAAATTAATTAACAAAACACTTACCGAAAGAGATGGGATGATTTATTCTTCTACGATATATATCAAAAGTTGTAAAGTTTCGATCCAAAATTTGTGTTTTTTCGCCACTCCTCCAACTTTCCATGTTAGCACTTTTTAGTTTTCGCACCTTTTTGTTTAACACATTTTTTGTTTCACAACTCTTTGTTTTCACACTTTTTTGTTTATATTTATATACATATTTTTATGGACTTTGAAAAGAGTTTTTATTCTTTGAGTATTATTAATGATCTCACCATTTGTTAATGATATCAAAATTTGTAAAGTTTCGATTCAACAATTGTGTTTCTTCGTCGCACCCCCAGCTTCCATGATCATCAATTGGTGACAGCTTGTCCTGTGGGAAGGTTGTTAAAGGGTGGGGACCAGGGTTCGAGGAACGCCTAGTACACCAATAACCTACTGTGGATTTGGATGAATAGTTCCATTTGCCCAGTGAGGGGTTAGGATCGATGCCCTGCAGGGCCAGCTTGGGGTCTGTTGGGCCGGCTATCGGTGGGCTAGTGGGGTCCACGGACGGTCCGTTTGGGCGGCTAGCAGTGAGGCTAGCGGGCTAGCAGTGAGGCTAGTGAGGTCAACGGGACGGGTTGTTACAATAAAACAGACCCCAAGCTGGCCCTGCAGGGCATCGATCCTAACCCATCACTGTGGAAATCCACATCCACCAGTAGGTTATTGGTGCGCCAGGCGTTCCTCGAACCCTGGTCC
>NC_025704.1:27432573-27433342 GCF_000633955.1 Camelina sativa | reverse complement strand
GGTGCGCCAGGCGTTCCTCGAACCCTGGTCCTCACCCTTTAACAACCTTCCCACAGGACAAGTTGCCACCAATTGTGACAACCCGTCCCGCGGACCCCACTAGCCCACCGCTAGCTGCCCCAACAGACCGTCTGTGGACCCTGCTAGCCCACTGCTAGCCGGCCCAACAGACCCCAAGCTGGCCCTGCAGGGCATCGATCCTAACCCATCATTGTGGATATCCCAATCCACCAGTAGGTTATTGGTGCGCCAGGCGTTCCTCAAACCCTGGTCCCTCACCCTTTAACAACCTTCCCACAGGACAAGCTAATGAAACAACCCTTCCCGTTTTTTTTTTTTATACCTTAAATTGCTAGTGGTCCCATACCCACTAACATCCTAACAACAAACAATAACCGCGGATAACCAAATAAAACAATTCCATTAATCCAAGAAAATTCCAAGATAAATAATCCAATAACATCATAATCCAAACAAAGGAACAACCAAAAGCTAACATCCTACAACGTTCCAATTACTTAATCTAGCAACCTAACACCAGCTAGACCACAATCAATCAAGCCTCTAGAACACCCTCCTCCTCATTGCCTTTGATTCCACGATCACACTTTCCCTTTACCTGCACACCACAAACAACAATTGAGATGCGTAAGTATTATCATAAATACTTAGTGAGGCCGTCCTCCCATCTACTAGGTTATACACACAAGCATATGAGACCCTCAAGTTTAAGCAAAACAAACAACACACAACAATACATCAAACCAGG
>NC_025704.1:27428480-27430705 GCF_000633955.1 Camelina sativa | reverse complement strand
TGTGGGAAGGTTGTTAAAGGGTGGGGACCAGGGTTCGAGGAACGCCTGGTACACCAATAACCTACTGTGGATTTGGATGAATAGTTCCATTTGCCCAGTGAGGGGTTAGGATCGATGCCCTGCAGGGCCAGCTTGGGGTCTGTTGGGCCGGCTAGCGGTGGGCTAGTGGGGTCCACGGACGGTCCGTTGGGGCAGCTAGCGGTGGGCTAGTGGGGTCCGCGGGACGGGTTGTCACATTTCTTCTCTTACCCCTAGCTTTCAATGTTTGCACTTGTTAGTTTTCACACCTTTTAGTTTCAAACTTTTTTGTTTTCACACCTTTTTGTTTTTATATATATACAAAATTTTATGGAATTTGAAAAGAGTTTTTGTTCTTTGAGTATTATTAATGATCTCACCCTTAGTTAATGATCTCAAAAGTTGCAAAGTTTTGATCCAACAATTGTGTTTTTTTGTCACACCCCAACTTTCCATGTAGGCACCTGTTAGTTTTCACACCTTTTTGTTTTGCACCTATTTGTTTATATATAGTTGTAATGTTTTGATCCAACAATTGTGTTTCTTCGTCGTACCCCTAGCTTGCAATGTTTGCACTTGTTAGTTTTTTCACCTTTTTGTTTCACACATTTTTGTTTCTTTTTGTTTCACACCTCTAATTCACACATTTTTGTTTTTATATATATACAGATTTTTATGGACTTTAAAAACAGTTTTTGCTCTTTGAGTATCATTAATGATCTCACCCTTTGTTAATGATCTCAAAATTTGCAAAGTTGTGATCCAACCATTGTGATCCAACAATTTTGTTCTTTGAGTATCATTATTGATCTCACCATTTGTTAATGATCTCAAAATTTGCAAAGTTTTGATCCAACAATTGTGTTTCTTCGTCGCACCCCCAACGTTTCATGTTGGCACCCGTTAGTTTTCACACCTTTTTGTTTTACACCTCTTTGTTTATATAAAGTTGCAATGTTTTGATCCAACAATTCTGTTACTTCGTCATAGCCTTACCTTTCAATGTTTGCATTTGTTAGTTTTCGCATCATTTTGTTTCACAGCTTTTTGTTTCACACCTATTTGTCTTCACACGTCTTTGTTTTATATATATATACATATCTTTATGGACTTTGAAAATAGTTTTCGTTCTTTGAGTATTATTAATTATCTCACCCTTTGTTAATGATCTCAAAAGTTGCAAAGTTTCGATCCAACAATTGTGTTTCTTCGTCGCATCCCCAATTTTCCATGTTGGCACTCGTTAGGTTTTATACCTTTTTGTTTTATACCTTTTTGTTTATATAAAGTTGCAATGTTTTAATCCAATAATTGTGTTTCTTCGTCGTACCCTAGCTTTCAATCTTTGCACTTGTCAGTTTTCGCATCTTTTTGTTTTACACATTTTTGTTTCACACCTCTTTATTTTCACACCTTTTTGTTTTTATATATATACAGATTTTTATGGACTTTGAAAAGTGTTTTTGTTCTTTGAGTATTATTTCACACCTCCAAGTTTTAAAAATTATAAGTATTATTTTCTTTTAATTTATTAATCAACATGATTTACTCATCTTTATTAAAATTTGGATTGTTTTATTTATTGATTCCTTCATATAACTTTTGTTTGATGTCATTTTCCATTTATTCATGCATCAATTATCTCTTCCAATTATTAATCTAGGTGATTCCTAATTTTTCATAGATTTATATGTTTATATATTATAGAAAACTCACTTTTAGGTGTCAATTTAAATATAAGAGATAAGATTGTTTTTGTTATCTCATCTAACTGTTTAAATTTATTAATGATCTTTAAAGTTGTAATATTTTGATCCAACAATTGTGTTTTTTTCGCTGTATTCACAACTTTCAATGTTCACATTTATTATGGACATATATATATATATATATATATATATATTATGGACTTTGAAAAGAGTTTTTGTTCTTTGAGTATTGTTTAACACCTCCAAATTTAAAATTTATAAGTATTATTTTCTTTCAATTCATTAATCAACATTGATTCACTCATTTTAGTTAAAAATTTTTGAGTTGTTTTATTTATTGATTTATTCATCTAACTTTTATTTGGTGTCGTTTTCCATCTACCTGTATTGATCTTCCAAGTATTAATTTAGGTAATTAATTGTGATTTCTAATTTTTTATAGATTTATCTTTTTAGTCAATTTAGTTTGTTGCAGCTGTAGCTCTTTCTCCCTGATTC